>NC_142935.1:64164398-64169398 GCF_046866305.1 Octopus bimaculoides
GATGTTTTTGAGAGAAAGCCGATCCTTTTTTGTCTCTGCTGTCATTATTAAAGTTGCTACTAATGTTAGTGCTGTTGTTTCTTATTGTTGTTGTTTCTATCCCTGTTGTTTACGTCTCATATTTTTATTTCTGTTTCCAACAACGATAATTTATTTTTATCCGAGTTATTTTTGTTTCTTTCTTATTCACATTATATTTTTCTTTTCTTTCCAGATATCGGCAATTGTAAACGGAAGAAATAATTTTACTCTTACAGCTTAAGCAAACACTTTATGTATATTTTTTCATTTACTTATACCACATCATGTCTATTAAAAAACGTACATAAACGAATGTCTTGGTCTCTCCATATGTTTTATGTTTATGTTTACAGTGTGTCATGCTAGTATTGTCATTTTAATTACGATTTATTTTCTCGCCACTTTCACTTATTTAATATCCGCATGTCCATAATCTTAAATCATTACTCACACTCCTTTAGTTTCAGTTTTTACCAAACAGATACGACCAAAAAGAATGTAAATTTTTTTATGCTTCCATACATTCCCGTGAGGAATATTTTTGCATTTCTTTTCCATTGAATTTTTTTCATTTTTCTTTCGTTAGTCTTTGTTTGATATGAGAATGAACAATTTCGTCCACCCACCGCACTTCTATATATCTTACATCAGTATAGCTGTCTTTCTTACGGTATATGTTCACATTCACGCTTCTACTTAAGCGAACACAAATACTAACATACACAAATATACATGAACACATATACACAGACACATGCATTTGAATATATATATATATATATATATATATATATATATATATATATATATATATATATATATTATTTATGGGTTTCAGCCAAGTGGCTGCGATCATGCTGGTGCACCACCGTGATTTTCCGTCTTTATGCTGTGCTCTCTTTACGTTCCTTGCATGGCTCTTCTCCCCCACCTGATATGGTCCAATCGAGAGTTTTGATCGCACATCTGGTGTATAAGGGAATTTGACATCGCTGCCCTAAACTGCGTCTCATTACGAACCATTGGTTCGTCTGGTATCGTGGAGAGGAAAGCGTCAAGTTTTGTCTATTTGTTTTTATATACATATATATATATATATATATATATATATATATATATATATATATATATATATATATATATATATATATTTATTTATTTATTTATGTCTCTAAAAAAATATATATATATATTTATAAATATATATATATATATATATATATATATAGTTCAAAAACGCAATAACAAAAAAACAAAAAAACAACAGAGTGAGGACGTGATATGGATAGTATTATTGGACGCTCAGGAAAGGAAAGAGAGAGTGTATGACGTTTCGGGCATAGCCCTTCGTCGGAAAGATGGAAAGTTCGGAGAATGGAAGAACGGAGAAAGAGGAAAATGGTACCGATGCCCACGAGGTTACATGATGAAAAGACCGGAAGAGGAGGTGGTGGGGGAAAAGTTCTTTCTATGATAGGAGAGTGAAAAAGGGAGATGAATATCGGTGCGCGTGCGAAAGTCTGCGAGTGTGTGTGTGATAACAGAACGTGTGTGTGCGTATGTATATGTGTGTGTGTGTGTGTGTGCATGGTTTGGTGGTTTATCTGTTAGTGTGTTTGTGTGTGTGTGTGTGTGTATGACGTAGTGGAAGAAATTAGTAGCAGGACTGGTTAGTGGACGCTGTAGACAGTGTAGGTAGAAGGTCAACAGGTGGTTGTTTGGGTGTGTGTGTGTTCGTGTTTGTGTGGGGTTGTCGGTGTTAGGTACGTGTACGTGTGTGTGTGTATTTTGTATGTGCGCGTGTGTGTATGTGTATGTTTTCTGTGCGTGCGTGTGTGTTTGTGTGTATGTGTATGTTGTGTGTATGTGCGTTGCTGTGTACGTGTGTGTGCGTGCGTTTGCTATTGTATATGCGTGTGTTGTTTATGCCCATGTGTGTATGATTGTATGCGTGTCTGTGTGAGTGTGTAGTGTTGGTGAGAAGTGTGTGTGTGTGTGGGTGTGTACGTGTGTGTGTATATGTGTGGATGTGCGTGTGTGTGTGGGATTGTGAGTGTTAGGTACGGGTGTGTGTGTGTTTATGTATGTCTGTATGTGTTTCCGTGTGCGCGTGTGTGTATATTTTTTGTGCGTGCGTGTATGTGTATATTGTGTATGTTTTCGTGCGTGCGTATGTGTTATGTATATGAGTGAGTATTGTGTATGTGAGAGGTGTGTGTGCATGTGTGTATATGTGTATGTGTGCCTGTGTGTATATGTGTATGTGTGTCGTGAATGTGTGTATGTGTGTGTGTGTGTGGTTTTATGTATGTGAGGGGTGTGTATGTGTATGTTTATGTGTGTGCGTGCGTATGTGTGCCAGGTATGTGTGTTATTTTGTGTGTGCACTCCTGTGTGTATGTGTGTGCATGTGTATGCGGCTGTGTATGTAGGCGTGCGCGTATATATGGGTGTGTGTGTGTATATATGTGCGTTCGGCTATGTGTGTGTGAGGGCGCGTATGTATGTTTGTCATGTATGTGGGCGGTATATATGTAAGGTGTGTGGGTATTTGTGCGTGTAGGTAGTGGTGAGATAAAAAGTAGAAAAAAGTAAGTCTAATAACAAGAGAATAATGGATATAATGTAAGGGGGACGAGGGGGGGGTTTAAAAAAAAAAAATTATGTAAAGTGTTGCAGGGACGTAAAGGGGAGAGTCATAAGGAAGAGAAGGCTGTGTTGAGTCCGAAGGGGAAAGAAGAATTGAGGTTGAAAATGTAGCGTTGCTCCAAGTGGAGTCGCGAGGGAGTGGACCCATGGTGCAGGGCGAGGCCAAAAACGGAGATGTTAGAGGGAGAGTGGTTGGGCAGTTGGAAGTGACGGCCGACAGGGGAGTCCGAACCTAGCCGAACGTCCCTTAGGTGTTCGGTGAAACGGTCGGCCAGCCGGCGGCCCGTCTGTCCCACGTAGAGTTGGTTGCATAGGGTACATTTGATATATATATATATATATATTTATTTATTTATATATATATATATATTTATATATATATATATATATATATATATATATATATATATATATATATATATATATATATATATACATGTATATATATATATATATATATATATATATATATATATATATATATATATATATATATATATATATATATATATATATATATATATATGTATATATATATTTATGTATATATATATATATATATATATATATATATATATATATATATATATATATATATATATATATATATATATATATATATATAAACAATAAATGAAACAGAGTGATTCAGTTGACCATCCAATAATTTATATCATAATATAACATAATGTACTATGAATATGATATAAGATAACATAAAAATCATTAAAAAACCAAAATAGGCACCAATTTATATACATTAGTTGATTTAAAGCAAAACATATCCACATATATATGTCTCCTCATGGCTTTCGTTTATCTATAGGCGTATACCAAAACTAACCTCACTTGTACTTGCGCCACCTAAAACAGTACTACTCAGCTCGCCTGTGCTTGTGCCACATAAAATGCACTACGTCCACTCTGCTGAGTGCTTGGTGTTTGAAAGGGCATCCAGCAGTAAAAATACTGCCGAACCAATCACAGAAGTCTGGTGCAGACTTCGAAATGGCCGGCTTTTGTGACACCGTCCCACAGATGCTAGCATGGAACACGGATGTTTCCTCGCAGTTGAATTGAATCTGGAACCATGTGGTTGGGAAAAAAACTTCTTACCGTACCGCAACGCCTTCTTGTAACAAAAATACAAAACAAAAAGACTATTTATTTAAACGGAAGGGTTACTCAATATCTTCCGCTAAGTGTATATTTAGCAATCTTTAACAAGATAGCGACTTTGAAGTTTCAACCTGCTTAGTCTTTCATTTTACAAGTCTCTTTTTCGGCAAATGACTGTTTTATAGACTTTAATCAGCCTAAACTTTGGCAATAAAGTCTGGTAGTTAGAAAGCTGCGTTTGTAAATGAAAAGGCGACCATCCCTGTTACACTCTCAAGATAATGCTACATAAAGATAATTACACGAATACTAATATGTGCGTGCGTGACATTCTCATTCGTTTATATCATAAGTAACAACATTAATATCGCTGTACAAACGGATGGTATGTTAATCCTCGAAAGCTATGTGGCTTACACACGAAATAGTATTGTTGAATCTGTATATGTGCATATGAGTGTGCGCGAGAACCTCAGAACAATCAGGAACTTAAAAGTCTTGCGCAAAATATATTCCATTCAAATGCAAAATTTACACGTCCACTGCTTCTTCTGATGTAGAATTCAAGTATAAAAAACTGTTATATCGTTACATACGAATTTATTTTATATATCTAATCTATATTTAGATTTAAAATTCCTGCTTTTTTTCAAAATTGATTCGCCGTCATCCGCAGTGGAGCTTCCAATTATACTTACTTCAAAACATATGACATTTGACATTGCAGTTTTTGTTGTCTACGTGTTGATAATGTCTCGAAGTTAATCTGTGATGATGGATATATTGGTTTTAAATTTTGGCACAAATACAGTAATTTCCAGGGAAGGTGTAAGTCAATTACATCGACCCCCAACACTCATCTTATTTTAATCTACCCCAAAAAAATGAAAGGCAAAGTGGACTTCTGTGGAATTTGAACTCAGAACGTTAAGACGAATAAATGCCCCTAAGAAGCTCGTCGCTTTGATGATGCATATAATAATATTTTTACCGACCTAGAGTAACTATAAAAAGATTATCAACCTGTCTTTAAGACAGAGGCGTACAGTTGCAGGGAGATTTGTCTGGTATTTTCAGTAGCTTCATAAACCTCTTAGGAGATTTCTTTCTTGGCGTTTGATATTTAACGATTTTGTTGTTTAGCCTCCAGTTAGCCTGACTATGAAAATAAATCGTCAGATTAATCTATGTAGGTCAATCATTATCACCAA
>NC_142935.1:64171898-64176898 GCF_046866305.1 Octopus bimaculoides
CTACTCATAATAAAAACGACTGCTGGGGGAATGTACCAGTGAAGATCTTAATCAGATGTAAGCACGACTGATTTGATATAATGATTTGGGATAGAGAAAAGAAACTGTGCACAGTTGTGGAAATCAGCTTCCCAGCGAATGCTAACATAAAGCTGAAGATCAGTGAAAAAGAGAACACCTTTGCTGACCTTTGGAGAAATGTGCAGTTATTCTATCCAGGTTACAAGTTCAAGTTTATACCAGTAATTATTGGAAAGGTGGGTTATGTAACACACTGCCTAAATACCAATCTTGAAAAAATCGGTTTCTCAAAATCAGAAAGGAGAATGCTAATTCGAGGCTGAAACTGTAAGAATCTGTAAAACTTTCTGGAATTTTATCATTTAAATATATATGAGTATGTCTAGATATGCAGCTATATGCATGAGAATACATACATAAAGCATACAAACCTTCACCTACCTACCTACCTACCTACCTACCTACCTACCTACCTACATACCTACCTACATACATACATACATACATACATAGATAAAGAAACATACCCAGTTGTTGATGTTGAAATTCCAATAAAGGAGTCCTGGATCTAGGTTAGAAACCGGTTCTTTCTCTATTCGCAAGAAATCTTGAAATAGACTGAATAATGACATATATACGTACATTGATGCATAGATACATACATGCATACATACATACACATATATATACACACACAAGCGCACAGAAACATATTTCTCTCTGTGTGTATGTATATGTATATATATATATATATGTATATATTCAGAGGAATATGGTACTTACGTTGAGGAACCAGAATTTAGTACGGTATTATCCATACAATTTCAAAGCAAGGTGATTAAAATCAAAATAAGCAACAAAGGTATTATTGTTGCTTATTTTGATTATATATATATATATATATATATATATATATATATATATATATATACATATACATATATATATGTGTGTGTGTGTGTGCGTGTGTGTGTGTGTGTGTGTGTGTGATTGTGTGTGTGTACGTGTGCGTATGTATATTGATGAAAATATTTTGTTCTTTCTGTTTTTCTAATGATAAGAATACCTTTCTTTAAATAGAAACGAAATTCAGGGCAAAATGTTAATCGGTAAAAGGTGTTCCATTTCTTGACTCGTGAAAAAGAAAGAAAAACAAGTTGCCCTCTGTTAAATTTCAACGGTAATAACAAAGTGCCGCAACGAATGTATAAGTTATTTCGTCCGGCATTCTGAGTATTATATTAATCTCCTAACCTAAAACTTACATATGTAGTCACTGAACCTGAAATTGCGGGAAGAAATAACTTTTTTATAAGAATATTTCACAGGTAACTTGTATATTCGACCCCAGAGAGGTGAAATTACACGAATACCTCCGCGTAATTTGCAGTTAGCAAGTAAACTATCTGACAAAATATTGCAAAGCATTTTATCTGGCATTTTAACTGTTTACCCGAGCAACAACCATCTTATCTGGAACTCACTCAGGTTCGTCAAGAGCTATAGTGCAATAAGGCGGGAAATTCCCGGGGTTTCCGTCACTGAGATTACAACACTCACTCTTCCAAACAGAACGCAAGACCCAGGTAGGTTTAATTTGACAGTGACTGCAGATATTCATTTACAGCTGATAGGGAAGTCGAGCAACAGGAGGTAAAATGATTTGATCAAGAAGAAAACGCACCTCCCCGTTCGTGAACCGAAACCGTGATCATAGTTTCTTGGGGACAACATCTTAACTACCAGACCACGCGCATTTATTTTGTATCTCACATAAAATGGAATAAAAGCAAAACTAAACAAAACATTGTCTTGACGACGGTCAAATTTGATCGCTGTTCTGCCAGAGCAACGCCGATTTAAGATACAGAGTATAAACAACTTTGCCGTGAGGCTTAGCCAAAAATGAACTCACTGTAACTTCGGCAATTTCTGTTCAAAAAGTTAGATGACAAGTTCTGAATATTTGAAGTATATTTCTTCGTTTATAAATAATGCTCCCACGGATATGCACACAAAAATAGTAATAAATGCATTTATACACAACGATTATATATTTATCATCATCACCATTATTATTATTATTATTATTATTATTATTATTATTATTATTATTAATAATAATAATAATAATAATAATAATAATAATAATAATAATAATAATAATAATGATAATAATAATAATAATAAAAATAAATGGACTTAGCACCAATCGAATTTCTGTAATTATGCCGTCACATGCAACAAGACTTTGATAGGCGTTGCATCACAACTGTCATTATATCTAATCATAATTATACAGAAAATTTCTAATATTTGCCAATTACATATCTCCTTACTTGTCCATTAATTACGAGCATCTATTTGGTAAATAATAATAATCGCCAGCGTCACCTCAACCACCATTAACACCATCGCCATCACTGTCAGCGCCATTAACATTATTGCCCTTCTACCTATTCTCCCACGTCTTCATCATCAACATCACCAGCAGGAATACTTCAGCAAATTACTATTATTATTATTATTATTATTATTATTATTATTATTATTATTATTATTATTATTACTATTATTATTATTATTATTATTATTATTATTATTATTATTATTATTAATAGTAATAGTAGGAGTAATAGTAGTAGCAGCAGTATTAGTAGAAGTAATAATAATAATGATAATAATGAAATTTCTTAAAAGTTTTAATATTAGATTGTTATTAAAATTAGTTCAAATTCTATTTCTTGTTGCCTGTTTCTCCGGTTTCAAATTTTCTTTCTGACATTGTCTTCCTTTTTGGGTTTTCACTTTATATTCTCTTACCTGACATAATCCTTTTATCTTTTTTATTTGATTGCCACATATACAAGTATGTATAGATTAATGTATACTCGCATGTTTTTTATGCATGTATGCATACATAAGTGTACGCATATATATATATATATATATATATATATATATATATATATATATATATATATATATATATATACATATATATATATATATATATATATATATGCATATATATCTGCATATAAATATATATCTCAATTTGCGCACCACACACGAATATATACCCTTACACAAACACACACGCACACTAACACACACACACATACACACACACATACACACACACACACACACACACACACACACACACACATATATATATATATATATATATATATATATATATATATATATATATATATATATACTTAGATCTGTGTCGCTGTATGCGTGTGTGTGTGTATGAGACACAGTTCATATTTGTGCATTGCTCTCTATCTATTTGTGTATATACATGTGTGACTGTTTTAACTGATTGTTGCATATATCAATACTTATATTTGAATATCATTAATAGGTTGCTTTGATGCTTCGTAATTGATACAGTTTATACTATCAGCGGGGAAGAGTGATAAAAAAATATAAAATATATGTGATTATTTTTTAAAAAGGAATTCAATTGTTGTTTATTCTATGACGTACACCCACACCGCCACACCCCAACACACAAATCAGATATATATTTATGTCTACATATATATATATATATATATATATATATATATATATATATATATATATATATATATATATATATATATGCCTAAATATGTATATACATTTATGTGTCCGTATATACTTGTGTATGAATACAATGATTTCAGTGTAGACGAGAATAGAAAAAGTGAGTACTGTATCCAAATTAAAACTTATGTAATGTAAATAATAGTAAATTGATTTTCACAGCGTGTATACTTACTGTTAAACATCGTTTAACAATAGTCCACGATATTGAATTGGATAATTACTAGAACATTAATTCTTTCTGATAACATGTTTATAGTTTTGACAATTATGTATATATGTATGTAACTATGTATGTATGCATCTTTGTATGTATGTATATAAGTATGTATACATGTATACATATATAAATATATATACATATATCTATGCATGCACGTTTATAAATATGTATACATATATTTTTATGATTTTGTGTGTGTATGTATATTGTGAGGTAAGTTTTCATATGTAAATATACATGTATATATATATATATATATATATATATATATATATATATATATATATATATATATATATATATATATATATATATATATATATTTGTATATGTATATATAATACGAATGTGTATATATAAAAGTTTGAGAAAGACTTATTCATATAATTACATTTTAAGAAAAGTTATGAAATTAGAAATTATTAATAATATAAATATTATTTTAAGCACAACCCGATAGATAGAAACAAACTTTTGGAAGGTATAATAATCTGAGAGGTTTCGATGTGTTCAGTCTTGTATATATCACGTGTGTTTGAACATCTGAAAATGGAGAAGGCGCTTGAAAGCTGCTTTCGAATAACTTTCTGATATTTACACTGTTAGAGGTTTTTCATATTATTAGTAGGATTTCTCTCTGCACACATGTATGCACCCACCACAATACACGCACACAAACACACGCACGGCACATACACTCACACACACACACACACACACACACACACACACACACGTAAATACAGACACGCAAATACACACAAGTACACACGCACTAAGGCATACATACGAGGATGTATTGAAAATATTTCAAGCTTAAAGGTTATGGGGAAAGGCCTTGTTGTAGGCCCAACCTTCCGAGTCCTTTTACAAAAACTGAAGGACAGCTGCAATAAGTATGTGAAGCTGAGAGGGAAATATGTTTTAAATAATCATAATTAGCTTGTTTTCCTGTATTTTCTTTTCCAAATGTTTATAAATTCAATGATGCAATTATTTGGTTGTTGACTTGTTTCTCCTGCATAAATTTCACGTAGATTAGATAAACTATGAACCGTCGGCGGTGTTCTCTAATGAAACGTATACACATGCTATAAGCTAAATAAGTGTTGAGATATCCATGTTTCTTCCGATAGAGAATATCAGATGACTG
>NC_142935.1:64186898-64191898 GCF_046866305.1 Octopus bimaculoides
AGGGAAAATATTCACCAATGCGAACATGAACTGCAAAAGTAGAAATCTAATCTACTGCATCAAATGCCCTAATTGTGAAGAACTGTACGTTGGCCAGACAGGTAATGCACTATCGGAACGCTCACGAGTGCATCGACAACAGATTAAAAACCCAGAAGTCCGCCAAATACCACTGAGTAACCATCTGGCAACATGTGGTCATCAAACTTTTATTATATTTCCATTCCATAAACTTTACAACCGGAATGAAATTAAGAGAAAATGCAAAGAAAAGGACTTTATTAAGAAATTCAAACCTACTCTTAACAAACAATGATTAAATTTGTCCTACTTGGGGTTTAAAAATCTTATCCCTATAACTAAAACAAAAAAAATCTCTCAAATGTCATCATTTCTAAAAATAGCCAAACACCTACTGGGGTTCAAAAATCTTATCCCTATAACCAAAACACAAAAGATCTATCAAGTGTCATCATTTCTAAAAATAAACTTGGCATCAACTCTAAAAATAGCCAAACACATACTGCTGCTGTCCAAAGGAATAGGTTTAAAAGACAGAAAACCAGCCAGTCTATTACAGTCTGTCATACTGGCCATGATGAAATACCACAAGGTATAGGAAATACGTATTCGCCTTTATATATTTATATATTTAATCCTTTATATTGACACTCAATATTTCATATATTCAATAAGACATATTCTATATATTCAATAAGACATTCAATACTACATTCCATTGTACCATCCATCTTTTTTTTATATTATATATTATATATTCCATATTCTATATCCCACATAAATTTTACAAGAATATACATAAATAACATAAAAAACAGACAGAGTTGGAACTCTTTTAAATAAAATTATATATATATATATATATATATATATATATATATATATACTCACACACATATACATATAGATGCATGTGTATAATATGTGCTTTATAGTTATCTAAATGTTCTACATATCTGCATATCTCTGAGTACCTGCACCACTTATCACACTGGCACAAACAAAACCACACACACACACACACACACACATACACACACACACACACACACACACACACATGCACACAAGCATTCATATACTCAGACACACCATCACACGCAACCACACATTACCGCTCATACTATAGAAGCAACCTGACAATATACACACGAATACCTCTATAGTGACGGCCATTGAGAGAGAAAGCAATCTACATGCAGTCTGATGTGATTAGAGAACACTGAAGATCCAACATTCTCTTCCCCGAATAATTTCCTTTAATTTAACAGACATATCTCTCTTTATCATGTTTATTCCATTTTCTATTTTCCAACACTCACGTCACATCCTACCCTTTTCCTTTTTCCATTCTTTTTCCTCGTATTTTTATTTTGTTGTTCCATCTTCAAAAAGCATCGGTAAAATCACTCTGGTTTCCCTATTTATTTAAAGTCTCGAATTTCTTCGGTATTGATTTTTATCTCCTTGCAATTCTAAATTTCTTTTCCTTCAGGAATGTTGTCAACCTCTTTTCAGAAAATTCTATTTAATGTCGATATATCGTTGCATTGAGCCACGATTCTTGTTTAAAGTTTCCCTTTGAAACAGCGGATCTTAGTAAGATAGTTAAGATCATTGCTGTCAAAAGAGAAAAAGGAGATACATACAGACAGAGAGTTTCTGTGTGAGAGTGAAAGAAAGGCGAGGAGGAGAAAGTGGATAGACAGTGTAGGAGATGGGATGCGAAGGCTGAGGAGTAGATCATTGAGTAATAAAATTAAGACCGAGAAATTTCATTCTCTAAACAACTCATGAGAGAATGGCTAGAGGGGGCGGTACTGCAATAGATGATATCAAAACTACGAGAAAAAAGATAGAGAGGAAATGCATAGGCGTAGATGTATGTACAGACAGAAGTGTTCTTCTACGTACGGACTTCATACATCAATCAATGAAACACATAGAAACGCACACATTCATACTCAAGAACGTATGAAGATAGGCTCTCACACACACATACATGCTTACATACATATATAAAGATATATACGTTCGTACGTGCATACATGCATACACAAGTACATGAACATATATATGTGTATATGTGCAGAGAGATCTAGAAAGAGATGGTAACTCTCTCATGCTTCCCTTTTTCCTTTTGATATCCATCTATGTAATCGTGTCACGGTGTATTTCACCTTCATTGATATAGACAGACTACAACTGCGCAAATGAAGGAAATTTGGTATACAGGAACGGTATATGCAATTGAGTTGCCTTCAATATACACGTACGGTGAATACTACATTCACTGCCGTTGCAAATAGATGCGCGGCTAAATAAACATCTGGTATAAGAGGTTGAAGCAATATTAAATTAAAGTAGTCATACATTTATTATAGATAATATGCATAGACAGTTGATTGGGTGTTTAACGTAGTATTCGTCCTAATACTCACATCTTCTTCAGACCTGCAGTGTTTAAAAGGCAATGAGTATCGGAGTGAGACGATAAAAGGACCAAACAAGACTGAGAGAGCATACCAGATGCATTTCGCCAGCTGCATCTCTTTAATGAAGTATACTTGCAGCCAAATACTTGCTTGAAGGTGAATTCCTCGCCTCCGATATATGAGTCATTGAATACAATATTCACTGAGGTTGCGAATAGCTCCGCATTTCAACAAAAATCTGCTATGTGCAATTAAGGTAGAATGAAATTACAATTGCCAACTACATGTTATACTTCCTGCACATAGAGCGTTGATAAACAAGTTGCTGCAGTACTCGTGCTAAGGTGACAGTGCATATCGGCAATGTGTACCTACTGTATGCGTCATAATCGTCTCCATCATCATCATCATCATCATCATCATCATCATCATCATCATCAGCTGCAGCAGCAGCATCTCTGCAGTCGTCGTCATCATAATCATCACCAACATCAACAAAAAAATCATCGCTAATACGAACATTATCAGCAACAAAACCATCATCACTATCAATCCCCATCGTCGTCGTCGTCGTCCTCCTCCTCCTTGTCCTTCTTCTTCTTCTTCTTCTTCTTCTTCTTCTTCTTCTTCTTCTTCTTCTTCTTCTTCTTCTCTCTTCTTCTTCTTCTTCTGCTTCGTCTTCTTCTTCTTCTTCTTCTTCTTCTTCTTCTTCTTCTTCTTCTTCTTCTTCTTCTTCTTCTTCTTCTTCTTCTTCTTCTTCTTCTTCTGCTCCTCGTTATCAACATCATCAACGTCATCATCATCATCGCTATGGTCATCACTGCAATTACCATCATTGTCATCATTATCCCCATCCTCGTCGTCGTCGTCGTCGTCGTCGTCGTCGTCGTCATCATCATCATCATCATCATCATTATCATCATCATCACCATCATCATCAGCAGCATTGATCAATAATACAAATATCCATGTTTGCGTGTGCGTATGTGTGTGTGTGTCTTTGCGTATTCTTGTCTGTGTATATATGTGGTAACAAACTACGCTAGCTCCGTCCGACAAGTAAAGAGTGCTATAACCACATACAATGAATTAGGACACATGTGCGTCTTTGTTGATAGCTATTTCAATTCAAATAGTTTCGAATAACGAACAATGATGTTGCATATCTTTTTTAACCGTTTTCTTACATTTGTTTGCTTCATTGTTAGCATTTAATGTTGTTTTACTTCTATATACATTTCTTTATTTATATATATTTACTTATTTATTTTCTACTTATGACCCATAGCCTAAAATTCTTCAATTACAATGAAGAACTTGAAAATTATTAATATTTTCAAAAGATAATATCATAAAACAAGACGCAGAAAACATTTTCATTGTGTTTTTACAGAATTAAAGTCGTTCGCAAAATGACTACAGAATATGAAATACCATGCGACATAAGAATGCATTGAGAGAATTTGATCAAAATGTAAGAGTAATTTATTTCAGAAATACCTACATAGATGTAAACATATGTATTTAATTTCGGAGTGAAATGAAATTCTTGTTAAAAATATCTTCTTGAGATTTTCGTTTACTTTTCCTCTTTCGTTGATATTAGAAGGAAGAACATGGAGAAAATATAGGGTAAATTTGGTGAGAAATGAAGTATGTGAGTACATATACATACATACATACATACATACATACATACATACATACATATATATGTATATATATATATACATACATACATGTACGCACACATACATCTATGTATATATGTGTGTGTATATATATATATATATATATATATATATATATATATATATATATATATATATATATATATATATATACGTATATATATATATATAAACACATACATATATACGTATATATATATATTAACACACATATATACATGTACATATATATATTCATTTATAATAATAGTAATAATAATAATAATAATAATAATAATAATTATTATTATTTTTATAAAGCTAGACAGTCAAGACGAAGAGAGAGATTCGATTGTAAGATATTTTATTAGTTGAAGGATATTTCAACAGTACGTCTGTCTTTGTCAAGTTCGAAATATGAAGTGATAAAAATTCAAAATTGCAGAAATTTAAACGTAAAGTATGAACGAGTGCAACCAGCGTCCACACGTTGATGGAATGACATGATCAGTTTTTAACTCGGAACGTGATGAGTCGTAATACAGAGTGCGAAGTGCTGTATCGGACAGTCTAACGACTCTACCGATAGTCTAACTTCAAATGACAGTTGCCTGCTATTTATAGCATGTCAAGTGACAGTGTTGATGCTCCTTGCCCCATCTCTGGATGGACTTTCCCATATTATTCACGTCGCAGACGGTTGGTTCTGATGCTTCATGTTAAAACTACGAAAGAGAAAGCAGCACAGCTGAATGTTTTAGAAACTACATACGCAATCTCAGGTTCAATTTCATTATGTCGCTTCTGAAGAATATGAAATTTGTTACTGCTTAAATCCAATCAAATCTTTGTAAGTGAAATTGATGAGAAGGAA
>NC_142935.1:64196898-64204398 GCF_046866305.1 Octopus bimaculoides
CTTAAAGTTAATATATCTCTGTTCTTCTTCAAAATTGGTTAAGGAAAGTAGAAAAAATAACACTGAACGGGTTTTCCGTGAGTGTCAATAATATCAATGAAAAACATATGACATTTCAGCTCACAGTAATTATTCTGTAACTAGAACGCAAAGACGTACGGCCATGTAACGATGTGAGAGTAACTAATTTTAAATTCTAAGGCAAATGTAGATTTCTCGACAACTATTGAAAATGTTGCAAGACGCAACGAAAATTTTAGAAAAATAAATAAGTAATTTAGTGGAAATTTTACCGGTGAGTGTGTTAAATTATAAGGCACTAAAAGAGAATGACACTTCCTAGACACAATAGAATATTCATACATTCATATTTATCTATCTATCTATCTATCTATCTCTCTTTATACACACACAGACACGCACACACAAACACATGTATATGTTCATATATATGAATGTTTGTGTGTGTGTGTGTGTTGGGGGTGTGTATGTGCGTGTGGTATGTGTGTATATGTGTGTGCTGATGGTGAATATGTCAATATGGAATTTGCCACACTAAAATATCTGTGTAGTGACGTATGCTTAACGCGTTTTATTACATCACAATTTTACATCTTATTGCCAATATTTCATTATATTTTACGAGACTAAAGAGCAAAGTAAATTACAAAAGATACTGAAATGTATATGACAAAGATAACACTAAATTTATTAGCACTTATGATATTTGAAATAAACTCAATTACCTAACTATTATCTTCAAAATTACTTGTGAAATTTCTATTAGATTAGATGTTCACCAACATAGAAATCTCCGTGCAAAAATGATATCATTACGCCTAAACTCCTTGAAGACTTTCGTAAAGTAACAAACGTAAATATTACAAATAAG
This sequence comes from Octopus bimaculoides, assembly GCF_046866305.1. Lineage (NCBI taxonomy): Eukaryota > Metazoa > Mollusca > Cephalopoda > Octopoda > Octopodidae > Octopus > Octopus bimaculoides. Next base: position 64,197,791 of record NC_142935.1, read on the forward strand.
TAAATATATAAAGCACATTTTCGTATGCAGAAAAACTATCGAAGTACAGAGCTAATTTCAATGTCACAGTACGATATTTGAGGTGAACTGTATACTCAGTTTGTTTCAAGTGCATACTGTTCGCAGCGAAATGTTATCAATATTGTAATCACAGATTTACAATAATGCGGCAGTATTTTGTTTCGCATATTATTTTGTATAATAGCTAGAAAGGTTGAGAACGCACGCACAGATAATGTATAGTATTCTACAAAATCCACGTCCTCATTCCCGTTACTGTATATTTTGACACGCTGTAGGTGAAGCATGTAGATAGTATTTGACGACATAAAGGATTTCAGGGATTAAGAATTATGTTAAGGTAAGGATGTGACTTGGGGATGGTGGCATATGTGGTTTGGAAAAATTGATATGTATAGGGGAGACAGAAAAGAATGATCCTAATGGATCAGTTAAGTTAGTTTGCAGTGCAGGGAGGTCATTCAAAAGAGTAGGCAACGTTGTTGTTACATCGAAGTCGAAGGATGTTTTTATAAAATAAAGGAGTAATACTGCTGTATCTTATTTCAACATACTTCACTAACTATGAATACAGGACACAGTAGTGGTGTACTGTGGAATGGTTTTTGTATGATGAGGCTTCAAATAATGCGTGTATGTCTTAGGTTTGATTACTTGGCTGGCTGGTGAGTTGAGATCTTTGGAAGCATGCATCATTAAACATATGTCATTTGTTATTTGTTCCGTATCTTTGGGTTCTGATTTGAAATCTCGCCCTGGTCGACTTGAGTGATGAACTGAACTGCTCTCCCAACTTCACAATAACATTGAGCGAAATGGCTCTCTCTATATTAGAAAAAACCACACTGTAGTGTTGCAAACATGCTGGGCAACTCCTTGGTTTCAGACCACCTTTTTTTTTTACCCCTCCCACTAGTATTTTATGGACCATATCCTTTTATCATTATACAAAAAGTTGATAGAAGGTTAAGTGAAAATTCACTTATTGTTACATAGGTTTGCGGTTCCAAAGAATTTGTCCTGTTAACAAAAACAACAAAAACAACAAAAAAAATGCTAAAAAGAAATGAAAGATTGCAGTGATGTTAGAGGAACTATTATTACATATTTTGCAGACATTATGGCGATTTCAAGCATGTTTTAGTGTTATCGCAACTTAGGTGAAACGTTGTAATTCACATCTTTACTAAATCAATAAAGAGAATCGAAAATATGCATATACAAATATCCTCTTATATTTGTAGGAAAGATCTGCTTAACTTCGCTCGAACAGACCAATGTCTGTGACTTAATCTGGATAAATTTATCGTAAATAATTTAATCTGCATAAATTTAGCTTCGAAATTCTGTAATCCGTTTTGCTAAAAATACAGTTATAACTAATGTCCCATGTATATGCATCACTTGTCTAAAGCATAAGAGCGGTTATTAACCTTATCATAGAAATAAATTGCAAATAAACGTGAAAGTATCAGATAATATTCCTTACAGCTGTAATACTTTCCATATATATTATTCTATGAGGGAAATTCTAGCGAATTTTTATTCGTTTATCCTTGCAGAGTTCGTAAACAAGTGCACCAGCTAAATATTACGAATGATGAGACAGGCCAAGCATTCCATCCAAGACAATAGTACATTCATGCTTAATATAGTGATGCAAATTTCTGGCGCTGCATATTAATTTAAATCTGTATATTATTTATTATGTGTTTTATATAACATGCTTTGTAGATGACAAACGTGTCTCGGTCACCACAAATTAAACTAGAAGTGCGTGTGTATGCTTACGTACAGACATATACGCACACACACAGAAACATACACACAGACACACAGACACACAAGAAGTGAAAAGAACTCGATTAGTTATTTTGAAATTCATCTACTATTTGCATCAATAGCATCATGTGTTACCGAATATCAAAACATATATAACGGACGAGGTAACAACGACGTGCTCTTTATACTGCGTTACAGCCCACTTATGACTGAGCAGGGTCTCATATGAACATGTAACGGTTCAAGTTTAACCTGACTGACAATGCGAGTCGAATGGTATAACTGTTGTGGGCTAAATGCCTCCAACCATTCGTATATATATATATATATATATATATATATATATATATATCATATAAATATGTACAGACATGCATATATATATGCATATATATATATACATATATATACACACACACATATATATATATATATATATATATATATATATATATATATATATATATATATATGCATACACACACACACACACACACACGCACACACACTATATATATATATATATATATATATATATATATATATATATATATATATATATATATATACATACATATATGGATATATATAAATTGAAATGCTTGCCACTGAAGCTGTGTTTAGTTCTAGCAATTATGATGACTGAGATAATGGCGAATATGATAAACACTATTTTGAAGAAGACAAACATTTCAAAAGTAAAATGGAAACTATTCAAATACGTAGTACATCTCACGATATATTTTCTCTCTCATATATATTCGTTTAATCTGATAGGAACTGACTGTACATTTCTTTTATGACGGAAAATTTTGGATACAATTGTAGAATAGATTTCCACGATTTCTCACACGCAGCTAGAGAAACTCTCACACAAACTCACACACTGAAACACACACATATACATATATGCATGCAAGTATACATTCATGCACGCATACACACATTCAAGCAATCTTATCAAATATTATCTCGAATCCACGCTGAAACGTAATAATATACGATCTCTGATCCCTGTATTTCTACTCCAACATCCACATCTCATTACTTCTTCATGAACCTGTACCTTTATCTCTTCGGTACTCTACTAATATATTCATATTTTCATCCATTCATTCTCTTGCCGTCTCCATCACATTTCATCTCCATCAGTACTTTTCTGAAGTTAATATATTCTTCTGCATTCTTAACTTTTGCATTATCTTCTATCAACAAAATTTTTCTCGTACTACACTACTAAGTTCTTTGATTTTATCTGTGTTTCACTTAGTATTTTTCTATACATTTATGTGTAGTTGACAGTGTTTCGGTATGTATATTTTCGTGTATCTTCACAATAAAACTACTCCGAAACATATATATACACCATACTCACAACTCTCATAATTTAACAAGTATTATCTGTAGAATATAAACTTAAAGACGTTTTGTTATGCGCTATCACAAGTGTATATGAGGTATTTTACATTGTCTTTCATATTCCTTTGGGATCTTTCTTCGAAACATTTTTTTATTCACCAGATTTATGCTTTTATCGAAGTGCCACATGTCTAAAATTCCCGAATGACATTACTCATAATGGTTTCGCACTTCTACGTTGATAAGGAGTTACAATACAGCATTTATTACGTTAAAAACAAATAAAAAATATAAAAATAAACACACACACACACAAAAACCCCAGCATATTTATAAAAAAATCCCATCACTGCCTTGAGCGGTGGCACATATTGCAATGGAGATGATTTCTGTATCACATACTGAAAAGTGTTAAATCGACACAATTTTTCATTTTATATTGTTTTTTTTTTCTCAATAATTTATGTACCATCAAGTCAAAGCTATGACTCGGTCATTCAGCTTGCTAGAATTCCCAGACAATTCCCATATGTTTATAATTCACAATATGAATATTATAAATTGAAATTTAAATAATGTAAATCATCAAAAAGTGACGAAATAATTCGAGCTATATAAATCTTGGTAAAGTTTTCGATGAGAAATCAGCTGTTCGACCAACTGGGTTACCTGGTCCTTTATAAATCCTCAGATACATGAATATTCGGCGCAATTTCTGATGGAAACAATATGACTGGAAACTATCATCTTTTTTATAACATTGGATCAACCCGTACCTTGTGCGAAAATTTGGAGAAACAGGATTTGTATACAAATCAATTGAATGGATTGTATCGGTAACTTCATTGAAATCTCAAAGGATATTCTCCCAGTATTCTTTAACTTCATGAGTGACTATGTCCCACACCTCACCATCTCTTTGTGACTGCCTGTCTTTCTCACACACGCACACACACTAGCACTCACTCACACACACACACACACACACACAAACACACTCTATCTCTCTCTCTCTCCATCTCTCTCCCTCTCTCTCTCTCTCTCTCTCTCTCTCTCTCTCTATTTGTTTGTCTCTCTGTCTGTCGATTTGTCTGTCGATTTGTCTGTCCATGTATACGAATCTGGTCCATCCAGCCTCTCCCGAACTGGTCACTATGCTCTTCCATATTTCACTATCACTGGCATGATTTAGAGCTTGAAACCAATTTGTGCCACATCTGCGAAGCTCATCTGATAAGGTTAATCACGAGGTTGTCTTCGTTCCACCCTCTGGGTTCTACCCAGGAGCTAGTAAACATGCCATTGTAATTCTTGCTGGGTATTGAACCCCATTTGTAGGGGTTCATACACACACACTCACTCACACACACACATACACACACTCACACACACACACACGCACACACACGCATGCACACAAACATACACACGTATGTATATATGAGCACGTATATACATATATACATATGTGAATTTGTGTATATCTTCACCGGTTTCTAATTGAATTGATATATATTTAAATTGATGTTCCTACTTATGTATTTGTGTGCGAGGATGAGAGAGAAAGTGATTGAGAGAGAGAGAGATAGTGAGCGTTAGCGTATGTGTAAAGCACTTCTCAATCCCTAGTAATTTAGTTACATAAACTTCTTTGATCAAATATCAATCCCGGATATAATTTCCCATGAGTTTTCAACTCTTATATTTGTATTTCACTTAATTAAGGTTTCCAGACATAACTGAGGACATACACTTAAGCGATGTAGAAGTAACTCGAAAATATAGTTTCGACTAATTGAAGTTTGAATTAATTTTGAACATTAGTGTTAAGCCTATAAATTAGATTAGAATTTTGCCCACATGTCCATCAGGAAGTTAGGGAGTGTAAACACACTATCAAACAATTTTAAGAACTTCAATTTATCGAATTGGCAGCGACGTTAGAGCGTCAGATAAATCGCTGTTTTAGTATTTATTCTGACACTCAAGGCATTTAGTTCAAAATTTCCCGAGCTCTACATTACTTTTTATCCTTTCGTGGTCGAGGAAATTATGATTCTAAGGTCGTTGAATGGTAGAAATGAAAGAGCGAGTGCCTGCTTGTTATTTGTTTCTACACGTGTTTAAATTACAAAGGCCGTCGTAGCCTAGTGATATTGAAGATATCAATCACGTTGTTTAACATCACCATATTGTATCTTGTGTACTTTTGGTGAAATCTATACTTCTGAGTTTCACGTCAGTGGTTTTCGATTTAAGGACACTTTCTTCTTAGTCTCCATGAACTAGTCTCGCGGCTCGTTTGCTGTGTTGGATACTGCCTGTTCCGCTATTTAAAACGTAACAAATCCCATAATTTATCACCTAGGATACAGGGCTACACTACAACTTTTAGATGAGATGTTTGTGGATTCAATCAACCTCTTTACTTGAATTTCCTGACTCCTGAATGAAGAACGGCAAAATTGTCTACGGCTGAACTTAAGATGCGTACATAAAATATTGGCACAAACAGTTTCAGGTCTTTTGTCAAAATGATCTAATGATTCTGCACATGTTACTCACTCAGGTGAGTAAGTCAGGTAATTCTTTTAGCGAATCAATAATAATGTGTACACGTCACAATAGATAACATACTCATGACCCTTGTTCAATTTTACTTAGAATACTGAAGTATCTCATGAAAGTTCCAAAGTAAGGGCCTCATGTTTATTGGCTGATGTAGTAGCATGTCTCGACATCAGTTATGTTGAATAACAACTTAAGAGCGGGAAGGTTAGGCTGGCAATGCTTATCCTAACAGGCGGTCAACTATAATTTAGCACTCATTCATAGTCTGCATGGTAAAAATAAATTGACCCAACTCGTAATATACAGTCGTAATGCAAGCCTGCATATTATAGTGTTAAGATATGAAAAAACTGCATTTTGACGACCGGCAATCCTCTGATCATAGATGTGATAAATCAAAGTTGATGTAAGGTTAAACAACAAGGGCAATAACCAAGATAGAATTCCTGGTCAGAATTCATTGGAACGAATTCGAGAAAAAGGAACAAGCTGAAGGAAATCATCAAAACGAAACGAAACTATATGTACTTAAAAAATATATAATATTTATTTTTTGTGATTTTTGTGATTTGTTTTCACTATGCGAAAAAATGTGTTTGGGATGCAACAAATTTCCTTTCTTTCGCTAATTAAATAATGGTTTCCAATTAAATTTAAAATGCTCCATTCATTACAGATTAAATTTAAAACTACGTATTCAGGCATGTTTCTAACATTCGTATTTTAAATTCGGAATTTCTATTAAAATTCTATTCTATATTATACATATATTGTTTCACTTTAGTTACGATAAATCTAGGGGCAATCAATTCTTTATTAAGCCAGGTTCCTGCTGACTCTATCCCATATTTTCAGATATATATGACTTCATTATC
>NC_142935.1:64206898-64214398 GCF_046866305.1 Octopus bimaculoides
GAATTTATAGGTATTTCTAGTGGTTGTCAAAAACGTAACAACTGAGGCTATAGCCGTATCGATATATGATTTCTAAATTCCCATGTTTATATCTTTGCCATGTATGAACATCAATAGTTATTAATTATCAGTATGAATTCAGGTTTTCATGTAGATCTCTTTACCACTGATGGTATCCGTAAAACAATGACGTAGTATGTAGGTATCAGTGCGTGTTTTGATGGTTAGACTGAGACTAGTTTTGAGGCAATGGGTGTGGTCTTTGGAATTTTAACGAAGGATAAACTTGATATCCCTTTATAGCCACAAATCCCTTGATTGAGAAAACCCTAAAACGTTGTTACCGTTGTTGCTGACAACAAATTCTCCTTCATTAAGACAAATATCGCTGCCACCTTGTCAATCACTGACAAAATTTCTGTTAGCGTCACGCCCACTAAGAGCTTTTAAGTTAAAATACGGAGGACCATCACAAGTGAACTCACGCCCACGGCCCTTTACGCTTCCACCTCCAACAACACCGAGAAAAATATTCATACCACTACTTCCACCGCCACCCTCAGCACTAATGCTACCACCATCACCATCAATCACCTATCATATTCACCAGCGTTGCTTCTGGAATCACTAACTTCACTAAAGTTTAACATCATCGACATCAGGAACAGTAACAGCCACCGTAGCGACACCAACCTCACCAAGAATCGTTGTTATCTAGAGACAAACTTGCTACATCATTATCTTAATAACTACCATTACCACTAACACCACTTTAGTACCATCATCATCGTCAATCTCGAAGCCACCATTATCATTCTAATTTGCGTTCCCTTAAAACTCTGAAATCTACCACCTTCATCATCATGATCATCATCATCATCATCATCCACATCCTCCTCCTCCTCCTCATCTCCATAATTCTATATATTTCTGTAATCGTCACTAGCACAGCTATCATTGTCGCACGTCGTTCAATCCTTCCCACTAACACGTCCACTAGCATCCATATGATTACAACCATAACCAATGTTACGTCATTCACATTTTTGTAACTCTGCGTCTATTTTTCAGCTAAGATTCTCTCTGGATTCTAATGACTAACTCTCTAGACCCAACAAACTGAATAAAATCTACTCTGTCGAACTCATTCCTTACAATAAAATATATTGACATTCACAACTAACTTTTTTGTTGTTGTTTATTGTATGTTACCTAACCATGTTACGCTATCTACAAAGGAAAATTTTCGAAAAAATGTTAATCATTGCATTAATTGAGTTCATCTTATTTGAATAATTTTATAAAAATACATGTATATTATTGATAGGAATATAATTGGGAACATTCATTTTAGAAATTCAAACAAAATGGCATTTCAATTTTCTAATTAAATCTTAATAGAAATATTGCAATCAGACGACTTGAATTCTATTAAAATCATACAGAGCGATATTAGAGTTTCCGTAAATACTGCGTGATCTCTACTGCTGTACTGATGTATATATGTAGAAATATAACTGCTACAAACTCATTTTCCATGATGCATATACACACACACACACACACACACACACACACACACACACATATATATATATATATATATATATGTGTGTGTGTATGTGTGTGTGTGTGTGTGTGTGTGTATACATATACATATAGTTATATTTATATATACATATATACATATACATATATATATATATATATATATATATATATATATATATATATATATATATATATATATATATATATATATATATATATATATATACATACACCTTTTATAGCAATGAGGTAATAATAGCATCATACATTGGAAACTTTTCCGAGCACAGTTTTATAACACGCATATTGTCTCGAGGCAATCCTCCGCGCACATAGCCTGTACAAATTACTAATCAGGACTATATGAGTTTCAAATGGATCAAGAGAGATCACGGGAAATTAACGTGAGGAATGTGGTTGCAATTCTTGGAAAGGCGAAAAAAATGTTTCATATTATAAGTTAGGTAATATTTGCAGCTTCAATTTTTCATGTGCCACTTCATCAAATATACGTACTTTTATAGTATTTTTTATGTGCAGTGACCTTAATAACAATTGCAACTGTTAATTGAAATTGAGTACATTTCTTCTATAAGTTTATATGTATTACATTTTACTCACACATCGGATTTATAGATGTTGTGGTTGGATCTCCTACAACAGCAAATTCTCAGTTTTCTTCCAGACTCTAGTTCTAGCATGTAGATAGACACGTCCTCCAGTCGAGTGCTTCATTGGCAATACTTTGAAATTCTATGGACCCCAAAGTGCACAGTATAATTAATATTGTCCTTTTGTCGCAGGCTGCGATAACTGTTTGGGGTAGGTAATTTTATTCCAGCACTTTGTTATGCTGAAATGGTTCGGCACATTTTCTCCTTCACGTAAGTGCACTGCCTCGGTAACCTACTTAACCGTGACACCAATGGTTTTCGGAAATACCATTATCTCGTCACTGCTTTTCTCCTATGTAAATTAGGTGATACTGGATTTGAAGTTCACTTGCATTTCCTGTTACTAACTCAATATATTTTCAACTCTACTACTTACCATTTGAGGAAAATGCTATATACTTATAATATATATAATTCATGTATGCTGCGGAAGTTTAATTATGAGAGAACTTGATTAGAGTTGCGAAAGTGCAGCAAAATTGTAAAGACATTCGGCAGTTCGTTTCGTAATTAAACAATTTTAATTGCTTGGCATTTATGCGCTTCAGTCTACTATTCTTAACTGGAATTAGTCATACTTAATCACTTGTGTAATGAAAGATTCACACAGAACTGCACACACATATACACATTTATTTTAACGATATATTTATAAGTATGTATATATGTATATATATATATATATATATATATATATAAATATATATATATATATATATATATATATATATATATATATATATATATATAAGTATACACACACACACACACACACACACACACACACACACACACACACACACACACATATATATATATATATATACATATATATATATATATATATATATGTATATATATATATATATGTATATATATGCACACATACACATATATATATATGCACAATCACTACTTCAGAAATAATGTATTTCTTCCTGTACAACTTCGATTGTTCGTTAGAAGACAATATCCGACATATTACACATGCTCTAACACTACTTCTCTTCCGAAAGTTTCTTATTTGTGTACATAGGTCATAAAAACATTGCTACTTTACACACATGGTCGGTATCACATAAGTAGATAGTTTGCATAGGACCATAGAAGACTATATTTTTATAAGCGTGTGCCCATATTGATAAATGCCCAAACAAGTAAGTAAATATATACTAACACAGAGAAAACACTCAATCGCATATATATGTATATATATATATGAATAAAGATATACATTGGTACATATAGATACAAATACATATACATGTATGTATATATATATAAATATCTCTCTCTCTACGTACCTGTCTCTCTCTCTCTCTCTCTCTCTCTCTCTCTCTCTCTCTCTCTCTCTCTATATATATATATATATATATATATATATATATATATATATATATATATATATATATATGTATATATATATCTTTTATTTACTTCAAATATGTAAATACATATGAACATTTATATGAACATATAGATTCATTGCCAATGTGCAGGATACTGGATGTGAGCTGCTGCATACAGTGCACGAAGTATGTTCTTTTTTCATCTTCTGTGAGTGAAGATTGACATATATGCATATATATATATATATATATATATATATATATATATATATATATATATATATATATATATATATATATACATAGTTATGTGCATATATATGCATGAAAACGTAAGCATACGTAGATATGTATAAATGTTTCATCCATACAAATACACGAACACAAACATCCGCCATATATGTGTGTGTGAGTGTGTGTGTATGTGCTTTTGTGTATGCGTGTTTTTGTATATACACACATATATATAGGCATTTATATAATCTTTCTATACAGATATTCACTATACAAGTACTAACATCTACCGTGGAGAAAAATAGAGTAAAATGCTTCCTTCTGTTTCATTATTTATCCTTGTTGTAACTCACATACGTAATGTACATAAGCGAAGCTCTAATACTCATACATACACATATAGGTGCTCGCAACACATGCTTAACTTTCTGACTAAATACATATATGCACCTACCAATGAATATATATATATATATATATATATATGCGTGTGTGTCTGTGTGCGCGCACGTGTGTATTTATGTATGTATACGTGTGTTTGTATGTGTATGTCTATATATATTCTTGTCTTATTACCCTTATAAAACATCAATCTGTGTTATTTTTCATGTTGAAATTAACATACCATTCAACACCAAATGGCTATTCTTTCCAACATATATATATATTTTTTAAATCCGGTTTTTGTGCCAACAATAACATCATCTTGTTATGCACGAATTTGTGAGCGTAAAAACGAAAGATCAAAAATGCAAATCTAGGTTGGTTAAGCCTGTTGGGTTATGGATTTTTTAATAATTTCCCAAGACGAAGCCAAAGTTTCTTTGATCTCCAAAATATTTCTCGTGCCTAGAGCATTTGCAGCCTATCCTATCATATAAATCAATAAATGTAAGACGAATAGCCTTTGAGCTTGAGGGCATCTATGCTGTTCCTCATAGATGTCCTGGTGTTAAAGCGTAGCTTGTCAGTTCGAATCAAAATTTTACTACCTTACGTACATATATAAATACACAGACACAACAGACACACACACATATATGTATGTATATATGTATACATATATACATACATACATACATACATACATATATATATATATATATATATATATATATATATATATATATATATATATATATATATATATATATACATGTGTATATATTTATATATATACACACACATATGTATATATATATATATATATATATATATATATATATATATATATATATATATATATATATATATATATATGTAGTAAACACGATAAACTAAATCCATCACTCTTACTAAGCTAAGCATGTGTTAATATAAATTGCTTTCCGTGTGGCTTAAAATGAAATGACATATCGCAGAATAGCAGAATAGATATTTTGGCTCCTTAGCCTGTGGTTGATGAATTTGTAACACCTCAGTTGATCTGTCATGTTCCTTTGATCATATATCTACAACCTTCCAGTAGCATGACATCTAGCTGTAGTTTATATATGTATTAAATGGTATCTGCACAGTCATCGAGCAGTTAGCTAACTTAACCATTTCGTTACATTTTCGGAGGTGGAAAAATGCCAAACTATTCCTACATGTGTAGTGTTGATCACTATGTCGAATGCTTATCGTTGTTACATGTCCTGATATGTCTGATGCTCTAAGTTTCTCATGTAGTAATGAAAATCTAAATTCATTTATCACATGAGATACCTTTTCTGAAATTACGAATTTAATTTGAATGATTCCCCAAATACAATTAAATTATAGGACGAAAAATATTTTGAGACTTGTACATAATGCATAAATAGATCTCTCAAGAAACCTGAATACATATTTCTTTTCCTTTACTGAAAAAGAAATTTTACGAAATATATACTAAAACGGGTTTTGCGCCCGTTCATCATATCAACATTTCTCCGCATTATTCCTCCAGTTCATTTAATTTATCCTATACGTAGAAACTACCAGAATCACTAAACTATCTGTCTCTTTCTGTCTCTCTCTATCTCTCTCTATCTCTCTCTGTCTCATTTTTTCTCTGTTTCTCCCTTCGTATACCTCTTTGCCTCATACTGGATATATTTTTCGAAATACCTTTGTTGTTTCAATTCAAAGGATAAAAAAGTACGTAAGTGTCAGTATTAAAAATTGTTATTTATACTAAACGAATTTAACGTCGCCTTACAGAGAACTGGCAGTCTCCGAAAAGTGGTGTCAAATTGTTCTGAATATTTTCGTTTTGAGTATTCTGGCGCAAAAACAAAGTAAGGCTGTATCAAAATTTATTAAAGATTCAGAAATCAGGACTTTCACAGTTAACCAACTTTCGCAGTTTCTACATAGCAAAATACACGAAAAGAATTGTTGATTTTTTGAAACCCATAAATATAACAACTGTCATAACACATTGGCAAATGCATTCCAACTCTCGTTTCTATGAGATTGCTTGATAAAATAATATCTTGATGCAATATTATCTTCATAAACTAAGTCAGAAAACAATTGAAATTCTACCTATATTATAGAGTATAGATCTGCTAAAGGGTTTCTCTTTGCCTAGGCTTATGCTAATTATAGTTTCCATATACCTCGCTCACTCAGATTTGTATATTTACCAGTTTTAACATGGTATAATTTCAAACATCAATTTCTCAATCTTATTTTCAAATAACCTCAGGACACGGAATGACTTTGATTACAATTTGCCTGATATATATCATCACTAGACATAACCCCAGGAAGTCAACTTTTTCTTAACCTGATTTCTTTTGAGTGAAAGAGAAAATACCGTTTCCTTTTAATGTATTTTGAGTGGCAGCGTTGGCAGTGAATAGATGCTTTTTACATTTTAAAAACCTTGATGAGGGGAACAAACTTATAGAATGCAAGGATATACCGAGTCTTGTAGTCTACCTACATTTAAATAGAAATAACATGAATAGGTTTTGTACAGATCTAATACGCTTAATTCAGGAATTTTATTCTAAAATAGTCTTATTTAATGATAGATTTTGATTAAAATAACAATCTTTTTGAGTATAAGTAGGAAACTACTCCTAATTATTCCAAGAATCATCCAGTAATCAATAAAGATTTTTAATATGCCATATGCAACGGAAAATGTCCAACAGAAATATTATGCTGTGTAACAGCAAACATGCCTTACAACAAGCGTACACCAACAAAATATTGCGTATTTCGGTAATGTTCGACAAAGCAGTCTAAATAGAAGAATAAACTTCATCTTCTTTATACCTAGCCTATAGAAGATTGTGGAAGAAGCTAATGATCGTTGGGATTGACTCTGAAAATTGTTCTTTTAGCAACAAATGTCATTGGATTTTCAATAAAAACACATTAGCTTCAACTCCGTGAATATTGTTACATCTTAAATACCCAAATGTAAGGAAGTCGTTAAAATTTAAGCTACAAACACACAGGATACTCACTTCTTCGCAATCATCGATAGATCATTCTTTAACTCTCTGGAAATAGCTGGAGAGTGAAATTAACATCAGTAGAGTATCTTCGAATCTGCGAACACATATTCGAATTGCTCCAAATGTGTAATATAAGCCTTATTGTTAGATATACGTTGACTTTATGATGCATCTTGTTGAACAAATGCTTCGAGATATTATTGCTTGCAGTCATGAATACAGCTCTGCTGAAAATTTGTAATTTCAGAACGTTTA
>NC_142935.1:64219398-64254398 GCF_046866305.1 Octopus bimaculoides
CACTCTTCGTTACTTTAAAACACAAGTTACAATTTTAAAATTCATTCTTACGTACATGTAAATAAAATCGTACAGACATTTTCACATAAATACATTTACACTTATGCATTTGTATAATTCCTATATAGATGCACAGAGGCACACTCGCCCTCTCACTCACCTTCTCACTCACTCACTCACTCACTCACTCACTCACACACACGCACATACACACACACACACGCACACTCATACACACTCCTATTTGCTTTATGTATAAGTGTCTATATTTCTCTGTACATATGTTTGTGTGTGTTTCGTGTTGCAAGTGTTCGTGTGTTTCACTATATGTGTATTTTGTAGATTTCTATATTTAGAAAGGACACATATAACATGTTTACCAATAACTCAATTGTGCTATAATAAATGTATATCATCCTATTTATGCAAAGTAATAGAAAGCGTGATACGGTGATAAGATATTACAATGTTTTGATTATAACCGTTCCTTTTATTATGGCTATCCATCATTAAACTGTGTTTTCTTCTTAAATTTCCACCAAGTATCAAAACAGTCGCATTCCGAGGCAAATGATTTAGAAAGTCGTTCCACTTAGGTCAGATTGTTTCCATCAATATTATAAGTAGTAAAGTCCCGGAAACAAATCGAATATCATATCAGATTTCTATTTTTATTGCATACAATATTATTCTTCAGACAGCCGCTATTGCTCGTCGAAATTAACTGTACTTTTATTAAACGAGGTACAAATGAATAGATATATGTCTATATATCTTGTTACGATTTACTAACTAAACCTCTAGGATTTATATAATGTGGAGATGAATTAGCCTTAACGTTAGTAACTTATTGGTCAACTAGTCTATATAGAAATGTATAAATATATATGACTCTGGGATAGTGCTCCCCTGTGAGCAATAGAATACAGGTTTAGCCATTCAGTATTTCACAATGTTCTCCGATGAATAATTGTCGTTAATACCTAGCAATTAAATAAAATATTTCTTTATATGAGTTGAGACTAAATGGCGTTGTAGACAAAATGTGTATGTGGATCAGAATTAATGAAATTTTCTTAAGTAGAATACCTAATCAATGATGCAGAAAGTGAAAATTTTAGCTTTCCGGTAAAAAGATTTTAATGTTTATATTTATTGTGTTAATTCCGTAAATAGACTTGTGATGGTGAAGGTAACGGCGAAAGGCGACTTATGACTGCATTCATGTGGAAAAGATAACATAAACTTTAATGATATCTCTCCGCTATTGTGAAGAATAATACGCCGTAGAATCAATCAATGATTTGCACCGAGTGTAAGCTGTGCGTATGTGCACATGTATATATGTATGTATGTATGTATGTATGTATGTATGTATGTATGTATGTATGTATGTATGCATGTATATATGTTTGTATGTATGTATGTGTGTATCTATATATATAATATCTATATATATATATATATATATATATATATATAATACAAATATATTATATATATATAATACATATATATACATACAAATATATATACACACACACACACACACACATATATATATATATATATATATATATAAAAAATACAAATATATTATATATATATATACATATATATACATACAAATATATATACATATATATATATATGTATATGTATGTATATATATTTTTATATATGTTTGTATATGTATTATATATATGTTTATATATATTGATATATATATGTGTGTGTGTATATATATTATATATATACACATACACACACACACACACACACACATACATACACATATATATTTGAAAATCTATGAGGATTATTTAATACAGTCTCCGAAGTGAAACGCTGTGTTTTTTTTTTATTATTTATATTTTAAAATGTTATGAAATCTTCTATGAGAATGTTATACACCTTTTTGGGTGAGAAGTTTTTTTCTAGTGTGTCAGCGCTTCCGTTAAACTTTTTCATATATATGATGTACATTCAGAAAATGGTACTCCTCTTACGGTCTCGGTTAACAAACCATACAGTAATCCGTTGCATATAAGTGTAAAGTAGAGAGTCCATGTGGGCGAATATCCAGAAGAACCGATCAATTAAATGTTACTGATTTCTGAGTTAAACTTCTACCAGGCATGAGTTGCTTTCAATCCTTCCGGGGTCGATAAGATAAGTATCAGTCGAACACTAGTGTCAATGCAATCGACTTACATGCACCTCCGAAATTACTGATCTTGTGACAAAATTATATGTTACTAACATTGAGAGAATATACTAATTTAGCCTTAACTTTGAGAATATACTATTAGCCTTAACTTAATATACTATTAGCCTTATCTTTGTCTTTCAGCGAAGTTTAAGGAAGAGGTCGTACCAGTATACGCGTTTGTTCGTGAGTGTGCTGTCCCTCTTTATCTTCTCAAATTCTTTGTTCACCAACACTTTCTGCTACTTCATTCATCCTATTCTCTTCTGGTTTTTCAGACTCGTTTATTTCATCACCTGCCCTGAAAGTCACTTATTCCATGTATAGCACAGTAAAATATATGAAGTCTTGCTTTATGTCACAATTGCCGACAATATTCAGAATCGCAATTTTTGAAACGTATTAAAATATTATAGTTTTATACGATAGTATATATACACACAACGAAAGAATGCTGAAACTTGGCATATGGTAGCATAAAATATCTAATTATCATATACGACGAATTGGCGGAAATTAGTGGAAATAGAAAATTTATACATAAATATCAGAAAAGTATCACCGAAATTAAAAATAAATTCAACTACGCAATAGGATTTGGAAAATTACACACACACATACACACATACGCACACAAACACACATGCTAATATAGCTCCTGTCCGCACGCATGTTTATATAGATAGATCGAAATTTAGCTTCTAAGGGATACATTAGGAGAATTTTTTTGCTTAACCTTAAGTCAAACTTAAAGCAGAAAACTATGTTGAGGTTTAATGTAGGATTGTAGAATTTGACTGCCATTATCTACCTGCCAAGTGACGTCGCATTCTCTTTTCGTTACCACGTATATAATTGGTAGAAATATTTGTCGAGAATTACCTTTTTTGTCTAACAACACACATCAGATTAATAACGTCAACAGCTAAGGGCTGACTACTCGGTTTGTAGTTACTTCTGTAATACATGGTCTGAATCAGAATATCAAGTTGAAGTTTTAAAAGCACATGTAAAAGAAGTTTTTAGCAGTCAGAGTATAGGTTTAATAAGAACTATCACTTTCAGTGTATTCAGTGCTCAGAAACCATTTCCAAATAGAACATCTACCTCAAATCACACCCTTCCATTTTAAAAAGACACATTTAATATTGTAGGCATAGATAAATAGACTAAATGGCTAGATGTGGAAAGTTAAAGATTGAATAATTTTCATAAAATTCTACTTGATCAGGTCTTCTGTATGGTTAAGAAACATCATCACAACCGCCACAGCTTCGAGCACTACCACTACCATCAAAAACACGAATTTATGATGCACTAAATTTTGAAGCAGTTGTTATTCTTTAAACACACGTATATATGTTGGAGCAGACGGACTCAAATACGATCCATCAGTAATGATTGTTTCTGTTGCATGGCCAAGACAAACAAATATCTCGTATATTTTTCTTTTATCAAACTTTGATGTCATTGATGTCAGAGAGACATGGCGGATATTTCTAATAGGTTCAACATGCATGTATATGGTCACCTCACCAATTGCAAAAAAAATGTTATTGCTATTCCATATGGTATTTCTGTAGACTACATTATATAATATGTTTTTCCTTTTCAACATAAATTAGAATTTGAATAGAGGCGTTTTCGGTTGTTATTTCTAGTATCCGATAAGCAGTCTAGATGGGTCCGCCTCCGATTGTTTCAGGAAAATGTATTAATGTAGTTGATAGTATTGCTATGGCTGACAGTGTTGGTGCTGTTTTTCTAAGTAGTTCTATGTTATTCAATAAAATTTTAGTACCTAGTTGAATCAAAAGTTGTTTCGCATTTGAAGTTTTAAATAATAGCTGAAAGAAATTGCATAGGAAAAACATGTTTTCATCAAAATTTATCCCATAATATTTTGTTATCTGTTACCATCGTCGTGCTACTAGCTTAATTCCACGTTTATGCAACTTGGATGGTTTTCTGGCAAACAATCCCTGCACTCGTTTTCAACATCATCCATAATGTTGAATGACTGTTCGAGAAGGAAATAAGTTATGTCTCGGAAATCACTTTCTAGACAAGTATTGATACGTATCTGAAATATTCAATAAATAGTCCACTAATTTTTAGATTGTTTTGACAGTGATCGTAATTTAAAGGCGCCAGAAAACAAATATAAGACAGAGATAATACATAAAGATTTCACCTACGGTGGACTACTTCTACATAATTTCCTTAACATTGCATAACTTTCATTTTGTTCCTATTATTGTTTTTATTTTGGCCCCTGAATCCAAACTTGAACAAACCAATGTATTTCAAATACGAACGATCCATTTCTTTTGCAACATGGCTAAATATGATACTAACGGTGTATTGTAGGAAATTTGGTTCGTATTTTTAACAGACTCCGCGAGCACCTAATAATCCTTTCTAATTTTGGCTTGCGGCCAGCAAATTTGATGAAGCGGAGTATGTAAGTTTATCAATCCCAGTACACGACTGTTATAGATTTTCTTGACACAGAAATCACGAAAGAAAAATGGATCGCGGTGGAATTTAATAGCAGAACGTAACGAATAAGAATAGATACCACAATGAATTATTTTCCAATGCTCTCACGATTCTGCTAGCTCACCGCCTTACCCATGCCTTTCGTAATGCTAATATCTTTTAAAGTATATACAGTACTGCTGAAAAGTTTAATATATTCGTTTCCTTATTTTAATCTGAAGGAGGTCCAAAACTGTTTTTTAATTAGGCACAGTAAGGCCGAATAGTTAAGAAATGCACTTTGAAACCAAGAGTGATATTTCTACAGTCTCGGATTTAGCATTATCTTCATTTAAGTTAGGCAAACACCAACTTTATACGAGTACGTTAGATGGATTGTACACTTAAGTTAACAGTATCCCCATTTTCACACATTTGCTCAGAATTATTTTGTCAGAGATTTACGTTTAAATACACGTATCTATCGAATAACCAGCCATTTACATGCTAATTCAACGCACGGCTAATTCAGTTGCTCAAACAGTCCATACTTCATTGGTGAACGACGGAGATCCATATTCGTCATCATATTATTTTAAGTGACTGGGAAGAGTTGAAAGCAGAAATTGAAATCGAAATGCATTTGTTATCGCTGAAGCTAGTCAATAAATATCTCACTTTATTAAGGGCAACACACACCAACCACCTCTAGGTACACTATCGAAATTCAATGAGATTTATATCAAATTTCCACAGGAGACTATGCAACGTGTGCAATATTCTCTTGTGCTTTATATTAACAGCATTGTTCTTACATAGACTTATTTAACATATAGATATGCTTAACGGTAGAACAGACTCGTATCTTGGAGGTGAAAGAAACACGATGCGGAGAGATAGCGGAGTTAATTCAGCAACATGCAGTTTACTGTGAAGATAACTACACGTATGTTAGCGATACACATTCCCTCCATAAATCCTGCTCGTTATGGTTATATTCCATTGTGGTCTTGGCTGCAAATGAAGGAAGCAAAATAAAACGGAATAAAACTAAGGAAAACAAGGCAGTCTAGCATAGCATTCTGATTAATGTTATGTTATATAAACATGCAAATGCTGCTTTCTCACACGTATTTACATATGCATTAAGATATGAATGGCTATTCCTATATATACATATATATTTGTGTGTATGTGTGTATGTATGTGTGTGTATGGCTTTTCCAATATATATATATATATATACATACATACATACATATGTGTATGTGTCTGTGTGCATGCACAACACACCCGCATACACACACACACATGTATTGTATTTGAGTTTAGGTGTGTATATGTTTACATATGTGTATACAAGTCTTGCCACACTCTCACTTCATCCCTTCCTCCCTGTTCCCCTCTCCCTCCTGCTGTATATATATATATATATATATATATATATATATATATATATATATATATATATATATATATGATTTACCTCTATTTTAGGCTGTGTGTACGCTGTAGACATGCTGTTATCTAGATCTTGACATGTTTAGTGAAAGGTTTTTTTCGATTTCGACAGCACCAAAATGAAATGTTGGTTGGAAATCAGGGGTCTTTTGAGCTTTCTATACTGCTGATGGGTGAAAATTTTCATCTCATTAACTATCTGAGTGATGTGTTATAAAGAGCAGGTCTTTTACCATAGACGACCTTCAACTATCTCGGTAGAAAAGAAGTGACGCTTGATAGGTAGTGTTTTCATGTGACCTCATATTACTCTGCTTTGCTTTGTCTTCTTTTCCCCATCCATTTTGGTGGTATTTTCATTTAGTGTGAAAGATTTAGCAGAGATTGATCGCTAATCTTTTGTTTACATTTGTTTATTTAAATTTTCTTTTCTTTTGCTATTCATTCTGTGTGTTTAATTATTCATCAGATAAAGAGATTTCAACTTTTAATAGAAAATTCAGCTAAGCATGTTTTCCTCTGCCATTTTTAATCCGATTCGTTTATGCAAGCGAGAGGCTTTGGAGACGGTGAATCTGACACTGCATTTGCCTTATGTGAACTGATAATAAACACGCATTGAAGCTTCTTCACACCAGTCTCTGCGCAAATATTTGCTACAGTTCTTGTTTTCATGGAAACCTCATTAATCTATATATGCATGGCAGCACATATTTTTAAAAGAATTATTATCATTATTATTATTACTGTTATTATTATTATTATTATTATTATTATTATTATTATTATTATTATTATTATTATTATTATTATTATTTGTTTTCTCTCAGGAAGAATGATGCAGTCTGACAGATTCAGACTGTAATTCTAAAATAAAAGAATTTTAGAAAACCAACAAGGCACTTGCTTGACCTGCTAAAAAGAGGGTCGTTGGTGCCGTGCGAATATCCAGATGAGACAGTGATAGACTGAGATTATGAAGAAAGGAAAAGGAAAATGTAATAATAATAATAATAATAATAATAATAATAATAATAATAATAATAATAATAATAATAATAATAACAACAATAATAATAATAATAATAATTATAACAATAATAACATTAATAATAAACAAATAGACTGACAAATATTCATACAGTCACAAGCATTCAGTGAACAACGATGGCATTAAAATACATACACATGCGCAGTAAAATGTAAACATACCCGATCTGAAAGACTCGTATATAGAGAATCTAAAACATACGTGAAGACATTTGTTTAGAATTCCATGGATTACACGCTTCTTTTATTAAAAGGCGTTGGTCGAGATCGGTTTGTCTCGGAGTTGAAGCCATTGTATGTAGTCATTGTTATTTACAGTAGGTCTGACTAAGCGATATTTCATGGACATCCCATTATTTTATCTAATACAAATAGTTTATTTCATACTGTTGTTCGGTGAATTTGTTTTCACTTTTCTTATTCTTATTTTTAATGGTTTTGTAACTTTGAAAGCATTCAGTGCTAATGTTGTTAATATTGATTTTTCTCAAGATCATTGTATTGAGGATATATCGTGGATTTAATTGCTTCCAGCATTTGATTGATACTTATTTTATTGATCCCAATATAAGGAAGTGAAGACGCGTAGACTCGTGGTCAGTTTTGTTGTACACCACATCGTGGTTTCAATTCTCGGAACGGACAGTGCATTGTGGATTTGAGCAAATGGTATTTTCAAAGCTGGTTCTGTTCTCTCAACTGTATATTAGTAACAATGAAATAGACTGGCATTCACTTTAAGTGGATTGTCCGGTCAAATATACACCATGGGAATCGGGTACACTGTCTCCACACGCACTCACACAGACACACACATACGCACGCAGGCACGTACACACACAGCATGTCCTAGGAATAGCCACTACTTAATTTTTGATGGATAAAACGAAACTAAAAAGAATTGCCCTCGTCTACAGATTTGAGCTTACAGTTATAAGATCATACGAAGTCCATCGAAATTCATAATGTTCGGATCCACTTTTGATATTTTCTGCAGTGATCATTACATTAACCAATTTTTAAGGAGTGTGTTGGCAAAGTTAGTAAAAAATCGAACTAGCTATTTAAATTCTGAGTTCAAATCCTCCTGAAGTCAACGTTGTTTCTGAACATTTAGGGGTTGATACAACGCAGTACCAAACAAGTGCTCGGTTGTATAAATTAGAATATGCTATAATATTTCTCTGATATATTTTTTCTTGATTATAAACCAATGTATATTTTATTCATACCGATTGATTTTTGCAATGATCTCCGCGTCAAGATATCATAATGTACCGGATGAAATATATCGGACTACTTACAGATGCTTCGGTAGAATCTGATACCAAATACTTTTCAGATCGATTTAACAACGCCTTTCTCCATGATCGATATATCTATAAAACTAAGAACCATCTCTCTATTCAGTGAAATATAATTCCACTCCGTACTAATTGACGTTTTGGTAATGTTTGTGATTCTATATAAAGTGCGGTTGTTCAGTGCAAATTTGGGCCAAAAGGGTACATTATTGGCAGACCAACTCGTGCCAATAATTGATGTCGTTATTTATTGTTCGGATTGAATATCTATATGGCCAATTACACAGCTAATGGACAGAATCTGTAGAGGTGCGGGTAAAATGTCATACGGTATTGTGTCTGAGGCTCTTGGCACTGAATTCAAATCCCGCAGCGATCTAGTTTGGCTAACGATAAAAATAAAAATATAAAATGCTTACGCAGTCATGGCTGTGTCGTGAAGAAACTCCTTTTGTAATGATGTTGTTTCGGATTGGTTCAGCCTCACTGCGCATCACATTGAGTGTCTTCTAATACAGAGTAGCGCCGACCACTGACAGGACTCCAGCTGTCCTTGTCCGGCATGAAGAATTTGATTTCATAATCAGAATGTATACCTCACTAAGCATTCCTGGAAAGATTGTCAGTCCTGCTTCTTTGCACCGCCTCTCTCCTGATGGTGACCAAAATAACATCTTGGAAACCGGTTTGTTCTCGGGCCTGAAGCAATGGTAAACAAAGCATAATCTTTCTCACTAAATGGTATCTGAACGTTATAGAAGGTATTGGTATAGTTCACTGGTTTATACAATTTCTCCTAAGTAGGTCAGTATATCATCCATCAGTTATATTTTGCCATGGTTTTGTCTTATGATCCTAGTTTCTGAGTTGCATGGAAAAACTCTTTCTATGCATGCTCTGAAAAATATGTCTCAGTTATCTATCCTCCACAGACATCATTAATTTTTGTAACATATTTATAGCGATCCGTGCCTGTACTGTTCTCAAATTAAAATGACCCTTGCATTCCGCCTAAATACGACATAAATACAACACCTGGTTAATGATTTAGGGAATCATCACTGATTCGAAATATATATATATATATATATATGTGTGTGTGTGTGTGTGTGTGTGTGTGTGTGTGTGTGTGTGTGTGTGTGTGTGTGCGTGTGTGTGTGTGTCTTTGTCCGCAGACCACCACTTGAAATTTAGTACCAGATTCTTTAACTCCCCTTAGCTTTTTGGTAAGTGAGATGCATAAAATAACAGACAAAAAGAAAAAGAAAAGAAAAAGACAAAAAACAATTACTGTGTTTAAATCATTCGACTAAAACAGTTCAAAATGTGTTGCAGTATGGCCGCAGTTCAATGACTGAAACAAGTAAAGTATCAAAGAATCCTGAAAAATACATAGGCGAAAATCTATAATAGTGTCGGAGTGGATGCTTTGCGATTCCTCTCCCCACTATTTGAGTTCAAGTCCGACTAATTTCAGCTGAGTCGGAAGACGTGACTCGTCACCCTGCAGAAGATCATTTCCTGCCATCTCAGCTGCCGTCATAAGAGACCATTCTCTTCGTGCAGTCAGATTTGCGGTTTGAGGATAGCTCTGCTTCAATAATCATTCTCAATGTCTCTGTTGTGTTTGGTAAGCTGTAGTTCCCTCCTCCGCATTAGGCTAAACAAAACAAAAAGAAGAATGAAAAAATAATTGATTAATGAAAGTGCTGGCGGAAGAGATGTGAGAAAGGCATTTATTTGTTGACATGAAATGTAACGAAGCACTGAAAGAACGTGTTTAACTGGACAGGGCAGAAAAAGTCACTTAGTCAGTCACTATGACTAAGACCAATCTAGTAGCAACCGGTGCAAAACCTTGTCGGGACCAGTGATACAGGGTCTGTTAAATAAATACCAGTTACGCATGGGTGTCGATATAATCGACTTAATTCGTTAGTCTGTCCTTGTTTGTCCCCCCTCTGTGTGGCCCCTTGTGGGAAATAAAGAAATAAGAAATGTTAGCACACTGGATGAAATGCTTAGCTGAATTTCGTCTGTCTTTTGGTTCTGAGTTCAAATTTCCACGGAGGTCGACATTGCCGTTCATCCTTTCGGGGTCTATAAATTAAGTACCATTTGCGTACTGGGGTACATCTAATCAACTGCCCCCTACCCCCCAAAAAAATTCGTGCCTTGAGCCTTCAGTAGAAAAGGATATTTAATAGCAAGGAAATTGTGGTAAAATATAAGTTTTTGATAGTTATGTAGAGTGTTAGTATGTACAGAAAATTAGCGTAGGATTGACGGTGATATTGTAGATTATTAAGTGGCAGGGAGTTATTGAGAGTGAGATGAGAGAAAAAAAAAAGGAAAGAGAAAGTTTCGTTTATAATATTAATTTGTCCGAGCAATGAATATTCTTCTCTAAAGAAGATCATCGCCTGCCTCGTTGCTCTCTGTATGAGTGTGTTTGTGCATAAAAATTCTTTTATTTTTTATTCTTTCCCTTGTTTTTGTCATTCGATTACGGCCATGCTGGAGCACCGACTATAGTCGAGCAAATCGACCCCAGGACTTATTCTTTGTAAGCATATTACTTATTCTATCGGTCTCTTCTGCTAAACCGCTCAGTTACGGGGTTGTGTACACACCAGCATTGGTTATCAAGCGATGTTGGGGGTGGGGTGGCAAACAGAGACAGACACACCTATATATATACACGACGGGCTTCTTTCAGTTTCCGTCCATCGTTCTTTCAGTTTCCGTTCATTGTTCTCAACACAATTAAAGAGATCTTGTGAGTTTGCTTTTGGTCAGCTGAAACCAGTTCTAGCAGAAACTTGGCAGCCATGCGTCTCATACCCAAATCTTCTGTGATAATAACCTGAAATAAAGCGTAACTAATGTGCACATCCTCTGATAACCTGCGCATGGTTATTGGACGATTTCTCCTCACATTTGCACGCGTGTTGCGATGTTTTTCTCAGTTCCGCTGGTTGCGGGTGTCCCAGAACATTCCTTAATATCGATATTTTTTTCAGCCTTCTTAGAAACGTCTGAGCAAGTGGTACACTTGTGTGCGGATCATACACTTCTCTCCATACACTTCTCTCCATACACTTTCTGTAAATTTTCGTAGTCCTCTGAGCAGTTATCCTCACGACAGCTTTCTCTGTCATGCTCAATGCGACGTTCATACACTACACACCAGTAAACAGCAGAAGTGAGCTAGAACGTTAAACCTTAGTTCGCATTTACAGCAGAGATCAGGGTCAATCTTTGTCAAGCGGCTTCACTCTGTGTGCTTAGCTCGTTGCTATAGAAACAATCCGGATACTTATTGATAAGACCTCGTATATGCATATATACTCACTATATACATAACTTGTAATCCAACTCGACAGAACTACATTTTCTCTTTAAACTGTAAGACAAAATTTTTATTGGTTAATACTAAATAAGCTTTCTGTACTATTCGTTTTGCTTTCTTTAAAAAACAGTACATTTTTTCTTATGTTCACCTTAATTACATTTTAACTATTTCAAACAATATACGCACGGATTTATGTATGTGTTTTTTCTGTTCTTTTTTCGTTCCGGTGATTTTTTCTTTCGTTTCGCTGTCTTCCGAATGTTTGTTTAGTTTCGTACAATTCTTTATATAGTGTTTCCTGAATTTTATTAATCTGTCATTACAATTGCCGTTTTGTTTCTTGTTGTGAAAAGATTTTCGGTGGACTAAAATAAAAGAGTAATATACGGAAAAGAAAGAAAAAAATAAGAAGAAAACATCCTCAACTCAATCGGAGTAGAAATCTCTAACAAAAAATCTAATTAGTTGGTAACCCTTTTATTATTTTTCCGAAATAAAAAAAAAATGTATTCATTATTATCATTATGGCTTATCCTTCTTCTTCTTCTTCTTCTTCTTCTTCTTCTTCTTCTTCTTCTTCTTCTTCTTCTTCTTCTTCTTCTTCTTCTTCTTCTTCTTCTTCTTCTTCTTCTTCGTTATCAGCAACATCAATATCATCAAAATCATCATCATCATCATCATCGTCATCATCATCTTCAACACCCTCACCATCAACATCATACTTCTCTTTTCTGCTATTTCTTTCGCCCCTCCTTCTCATATTCCTTTTCTCCTCTCCTTAAACCCACGCTTCTTCTCACTTGTTGTTGTTGTTGTTCTTCTTCTTCTTCTTCTTTTTCTTCTTCTTCTTTCTTTTCTTCTTCTTCTTCTTCTTCTTCTTCTTCTTCTTCTTTCCATTTTCCTCCTCCTACTTCTTGTACTCCTTCCTCTTCATCTTCATCTTCATCATGTTCTCCTCCGCCTATTATATTTGAGGTCTTCTTTTTAGAGAAAAGAACAATAAACCTCTCCTCTTCCTTTTCCCCTAACACTCCTAGCGTTGCCCTCCTCAACTCCATCATTGTCATCTCCTACGCCTCCTCTTCCCCTCCCTCCCCTTAATTTTCTCTTAGTGCTGTTGTCACTGCTACCGCTACCGTTACTACTACTATTTCTCCTGTCAGTGCTTTCATGATTGTTTTCACTTTCATTCAAGCTGTTATTTCTCTCTTCTTAGCAAACTTTCATTGTTTGTAGCAATTTTCCCTGTTTTTGCCATCTTTTTATTTCTCTCGTTTTTCGGTTAAACGTTTTCATTCGAAACTTATTTTTGTATCGAGTCATGAATTTGTAATGATTTTCACCAATTTATTACTTAAAAGATTCAAAGTTCTTTTATTTTATTTGTCTGTTCATTGCTCTCGCTCTTCTTCTTCTTCTTCTTCTTCTTCTTCTTCTTCTTCTTCTTCTTCTTCTTCTTCTTCTTCTTCTTCTTCTTCTTCTTCTTCTTCTTCTTCTTCTTTTGCTTCTTCTCCTCCCCCTCCTTCTTCTCTCTCGCTCTCTCATTTTTCTTTTATATCTTGATCTTGATTTAGTAATTTGAGAACAAAACTACTTTTGTGAGGGGAAAAGAGCGAACAAAACAGTCAGCAGATCAGATCTTGAATTAGATTCAATATAATATAATATGAGAGCATCTATTGAAGGAGAGATCCAACCGGAACAAATCGAGTTATAATGGTTACACAAGACGTGGTTTGAACGGAAGCATTAGTTCCGAAACTGTTTGTTTCATTGTCTGATACGTGACTGGAACATTTAGATTTGGATGTTTATCATTTCTTAGAACATTCCATAACAGAATGGCGAATTCCGGGAAGAAGCTGTTTATTGACATTATGACTGCAGAGTCGCCTAACATAGTTGGAGCGGTGAAGTTATTATAATGCTTTGTAGTCGGCACCATCGAGTGGTGTACTAGAAGTTAAGTTGTAATAGCAGAAATGTTTGTATAGTGGCCCCTACTGAGAATCGCGTATCAAAAGATGAAAGCATTATTGTACGTGTGTGTTTAGGAAATTCGTTTTGTGAGCTGTGTAGTTCCGGTTTCAATTCTTTTCACAGATATACGTACACCTCCACCTTAAGAAAGTGAACCAAAGGAATGTAATTATACATGTTCTAAGATGTCAGCTAAAATTTTGCATAAGTGGGGACTTTTCATTGTTGAGTGGTTCGTAGTCTATGTAAGAATCTCTGACGATAGATAAATTTATCTGCTGAGATAAAAATTGCTAAAAGTATTGTATAACCCCACAAAAATACGAAACATATTCAAGAAATTTACTACCTAATAAACTGTTAATTAGTATATCTAGAAAAATAGAGTACAAATCTCATTTTATTGTTTAATAAATCCATTGTTATTACTATTATTAATAAGTTCGTGAGTTCAAATTCCGCTAAGGTCGATTCTACTTTTCATCGTTTTGGAGTCGATAAATTAAGTACCAGTGAAACACTGATGTCGATGCAATTGACTAGTCACTTTCCCCAAATTTCAGGCCTTGTGCCAATAGCAGAAAAAATTATTAATACGTTCGAATATTTTCTATCTGTCTTTTTATTTTGTGCACGTTTTTTAAATGCAAGCGCACGCTGTATCTTGTACTGTTGTGGATGTTTTAGGCTACGCTTGATTCGATTAATGAAATGATTATTATTAACATTTTAAAGGTATCACATGCTTGTCTATTTACCAGTTTATGTTAACTAGTTTATGCTAAATTGAAGATTGTTGACAAGTTTCCTCAAATCTCAAGAATCGTTTTTAGATTTTTTCAGAATACAAAATGTCAATTTTGTTCAGGTTCATCGTGCATAGCACAGTACAAATAAATTTTGGTGATTTCGGTGCTGTGCCAAAAGTATCAATTACCACATTAGTAATTCACACCTTTCTCTTCAACACACTCATCACTCTGGCTGTGTCTTTATATTGCTTAACTTCCTAAATTACTTTGTAGACCATAAATTACTATGATACACCGAACACTACGAACATTTTCCCCTCTACTCTCATAACCGATCTCCTTGCTTCAATAGAATAGTCAGTTTTTATGAAGAGATCCCATAAATCCTGTAATTATCATTCATTATCACAGACTTTGACTCGTGTTGAGACTACTCATCTGTCACTACGAATCTACAACCTTAGCTTACATCCGAACGACCACTCTTACCAATAAAGCCATGTCTATTGGTAAGAGTCTTTTAGTGGTAGTTTACTATATTTACAGAGAAATTGTTAATTTCGTTTTCTTTTCTGCAGATTCTACATTTACTTACCGACCCAGTTTTATTAATCTTTGCCTATATTAAGTTCACTATGATGGCCTCTTCCTGAGGATGTGAGAATTGTGGGAGAATCATTATTATTAGACATGTTGAAGTATTTTTGCATTATTTTACAAGAACTCATTCACGCTAAAATGTCTTGGTATAATTACATTTATTTTAGACAAACTGAGACAATGCCAATTTGTCATACCGGCAAAGATGGCAATCGAATATATACCGCTGCCAAATGGATTGTAAATACTTTGGAAAAAATTCTGGCCATCTTAAGATCATTCCTCAAACGTCTAGATTATTGACCCCAATTATAGGCTCTGAATATTGTAAAATTAATAGTGGCACTTAAATTATATCGAACTGCTACACTAAAAAAATGTAACTTAACTCAATGCAAAGACTCATCTGCATGGAGTTGATGGAAAATAATGAATCTCTTTCTTAAGTGCACAGGAGGAATGACATGGAATAATATGTGTGGAAGACTCTGTAAGGGCTTATACAGCTCAAAAGTATTGACGTAACTGTGAAATGTGTAGTGGTTATACATAGTCTACAAATGTGATTCAAAACTTTAATGACTAAGAATGTTTGTTGTCATTAAGACCGTTGGGTTGATTTTGGTAATATTTTATTTTTTTATTACAAAGCATCACTCGTTCACGACAATCATACGTAATACCCGCCATTACATCAGATGAAGACAGTTATTTCGAAATATATTAGTATTAGCATCGGTTATCTAGCGACATTGTTAGCTATTCCGTAATCTCTGTTAATATAACTATATATAACATGGAATCTACCAAGCTAAACAACAAACATAACACAGTCATACTTTGTGTGAATGAAAGTAAGAAATGTGCTTACGTTGCGACACACAATCCAAGCATACAGTGCAATTGCCACGTTATTTTGTATGCGATATGAGGCAGTTGTTTAAGAATTGTGTCTCGCTATGGCGCCAAATGGAATTTACTAAATGCTATTTTTATTTGCTATTGTTTTCTAAATGCTCTAAGCATGAATTACTCCGAAACTGTAATGGTTTTATTTTATATGTATTTATAAAGAATTATTTCGTTTTATATATCGATTTATATATATATATATATATATATATATATATATATATATATATATATATATTCTTCAGATAAAAGGATGGCTGTAAAGATATACATTTAGTTGTTGGCTTTTTATTTGTTGTAAATTGATGGAAAATAAATACTGGTATATCTACTTTTAAAAGCTTTCTTTGTCTCTTGTAAAACAAATGCGATTAAAATTCATGAGATTATATTAACGCATATCTACTTCAAACATAAGGTGTATTATATCTGTTATTTTAGCTCTTTGTATGCATATACGTATGCATTAATACGTGTCCATGCACATTCGCCTATAGCCGTGTAGTTATATATATATATATGTATGAAACATGCCAAAAGTAATTTATAAATTTGCAAGTAAACGTGTGTGTAAAGATATATTGTTTATATTTCGATGAATTCTTTTATATTTGATGCAATCTAATGTTGCGGGCATAAATATATATATATATATATATATGTGTGTGTGTGCGTGTGTGTGTGTGCGTTTATATGCACGTGTGTGTATATGTGCGTATTTATGCATATATATATATATATATATATATATATATATATATGCATTCGTGTATATACTCAGTGTAGTTCAAACAATTTCTACATTTGCATGCATTTATCTATTCTAATGTGTTTCTGTGTGAATTATGCCAAGTGTTGTTTGTTTGTGGCTAGTCTGCATGGTGGGAATAAAATCACATTTGTTTATATGAATATATTTTATTCTGATGTTAATTTTGTTTTGTAGTATCTGTCAATGTATTTATGTATCCTCTAGACATAAAGACGAAAGACTACAATTCTGGTTTTGCTCTATTCACACCCAATTTGTTTTGTTTTGAACTTAGATTTTACCAACCAACAAATAGCTCGTCAATTTTAATATCTTTTTTTGCATGATAAGCGTGGAATAATTACATATTGTGAAAGCTTCTTAGAGTTATATGAACTAAGCTCTTGAAAGCTTATGCAATATTCATAGACACAGTGTTTCGACAAAGTTGCAATATAGTTTATAAGTTTTAATGGCATGCTTCATCCACTTATTACTTGAACTTCAGCCGATTCCCAAAATGCGTACAGTAGGATTTCACATAGCTAATATATATATATATGAGTTTAGAGGGATATATTATTCAGGTGGATACCGCGGTAACTCTCAATTAGTATTGAACGTCTATGACTACAAGCAGTTCTCACTCACGTTGTAAATTCCTCCGAACGGTAATTCCGTGATCGCTTCATTGGATGATAATATTATCTGGATTGTATATTTCCAATAATAATTGATTGCACATAAAGGATGGATTGTACATAAAGGGTGCAGAGCTTGCACCAAAAACCTGCTGGTTGA
Source organism: Octopus bimaculoides (assembly GCF_046866305.1). Taxonomy (NCBI): domain Eukaryota; kingdom Metazoa; phylum Mollusca; class Cephalopoda; order Octopoda; family Octopodidae; genus Octopus; species Octopus bimaculoides. The sequence goes on from NC_142935.1 coordinate 64,237,055, forward strand.
GAATCCGACTGGGCTTAAACCGGAAGTAAAATTCATTTACCACTTTGATGTGGCTACGCGCTTTACTGTTTAGTATACGTTACTACTCTATCTCTTCTGGAGATTTTATAGCTAGCTACTTTGCTTCTTGCAAATCAGTGACCGATGGTCACTTTAATTGCAATATATCGCTGGCAGCAGCGCATCATAGTTATCACTCCATTGCGCAGGTGCGCGCGGCTGACGTAAGCCAAATAACTAGAAACCGGCCGGTCCCGCGATCCTGTAAGCCGTTTGAGGGTAGTAGACTTTCGCTCCCCTTGCTAGTGATGTATTCTATATAATGGGTGCAGAACTTGCACCGAAAACAAGCTGGTAGAGAATCCGCCTGGGTTTAAACTAGTAGTAACATTTATTAGCCACTTGGATGTGGCTACACGCTTTACTGTTTAGTATACGAAATGACACTATATATATATATATATATATATATATATATATATATATATATATATATATATATATATAGTGAGAATTTACAAAAAAACAACAAAACAAAAGAAACAAGACAAATATGGGTGTGTAAACAACAAACGGATGTATTAGTTTAACGCTCGGGAAGTGAGAAAGTCTCTTACGTTTCGAGCCTACGGTCTTCGCGACAGAAAGAAACACAGAAATAAACAGGGAAAGAAAGTATAAGGGTTAGTGGCTAGCGATCTATCATGGCGAATGACGGACAGAGGGGTCACGCTAGAAAGAAGAGGAGATAATAAAGTAGCGTGTGTAATATATATATATATATATATATATATATATATATATATATATATACAGACACACACAAACACACATATATAGAGAGAGTCAGAGGTCCGACAGGTACAATTGTTAACACCTATGGTTCTTAAATTTAAATTCTTTTTAATCGGTCTTGCTTAGATTGTCCAGAAATTTCTATGAGCTGAAATGTTTTAGTTGCCTCCCTTGTTTGTTACATTAATATTTTAATCACTCCTAAAAAAAGCAGCTTTGTTTAACTATCTCTTCAAATAATATCAGTTGTGCGATCACGTTCAAATCTCTATAAATTGCCTATGCAATACGCAGCCGTTTTCGCATGTGCTGAAGTTTACAGCAAGACTATAGAATATTTGTAAAAAACTGTAACAAACTTATTTCTTTAAAAATAAAATTAGTTTTGTGATATTTATATTTGGAAATTGTAATATTTAGTTTACTCTGAGACTGCGAAAAGTCATCTGCTTTATTTAGAACTATAGCCTGGCGCATGTTGATTACTGAACTCCAAAAGAAAATATCTAAAGAAATTACATTTCTATATTTTCCAAATTTATTCAACGAAACATATTAAGGTGAGACGTGTGTCTATAGATTTCTCCACTTCAGTAAATATTGATTTTCGTTTTATTGTGCAAGAACAAGTTTATCAGTTTTATAGGAATTGGGATATAAAGTTATATGTTGTTTAAATGTTTTCTGTTTAGAAGGTGGATGCAGAAAGGTGGATCTAGAAAATAAATGTTGAAGTTTAGTGCATGACCAAGATAATAAAACAATTGTAACATGAAGGAAGTTTGTATGGGTCAATTATCCGTCGATAACTAAAATAAATGAAAATGACACACAAGATAGTAATATGTTTACAGTTATAATTCTTATTAGCAAATCACTGCCTTCTGTGTGTTTTACTGATGATTTATATTATATACCTGTGTGGTAAGTAGCTGGCTTACCAATCACATCGTCCGGGTTCGGTCTCACTGAGTGGCACATTGGGTGAGTGTCTTCTATTATAGCCTCGGGTCGACTAAAGCCTTGTGAGTGGATATGGTAGATGGAAACTGAAAGAAGCTTGTCGTATATATGTATGTGTGTATATGTTTGTGTGTGTCCCCCAACATTGCTTGACAACTGATCTTGGTGTGTTTACGCCCCCGTAACTTAGCGGTTCGGCATATAAGTAGAATAAGTACTAGGCTTACAAAGAGTAAGTCCTGGGGTCGACTTGCTCGACTAAAGGCGGTGCTCCAGCATGGCTACATTAAAATGACTGAAACAAGTAGAAGAGTAAAAAAGAGTATCCGCGTGGAAAAGACGACGATGTAGTGATTTCCAAAGAGCGGAACTTCCAGGAAAGTAGCTAATAGAATGTAAGTACTTATGACTAACATGAAGCTCATCAGAGTAAATGGTAAAGATATAGGTCATCTTGAAAATGATTTACAACATAACACACACACATTGGAAATGTCTGACTCAGTACTGTAGTTAAAAGAATTATTTAAAATGTTAGAGAGAAGTATGGTGTATGATTATTGATCTTGGATCCGATGTGCAGGTGGTTTTATCATACGATCGATCACAGCTATGATTTAAGGGGTTGCAAACGTTATGAAGACATTTGTGTGAACTGCGGTAGTAATACGTACAGGGTGTTAGCAGGCTGGGCAAAATGGTTAGCGGTATGTCACCCGTCAGTACATCCTGAGTTCAAGTTCCGCCGAAGTCGACTTTGCCGTTCATCCTTTCGGGTCGATGAAATAACTACCAATTACGCACTGGGGTCGATAAAATCGACTATCTTCCCCTCACAAATTTCAGACCTTGTTCCTATAGTAGAAAAGAATATTTAGCAGTGTGAGTAGCAAACTAAAGGGTCCTTCGCTAGTCCAAACTCGCTGGAGTTTAAAGTATTGCTCATATTTTACTTATCTGTCACTTTTTCGAACCACTTCAACATATAAAAAGTTAAAGTACTTTAATGTACAGGGACAAGCAAAGTACCTGCAAGGAGAGGCAGAATGATTCTGTCTTGACTACACTGCGCTCTGACAACTCTGAATTTTATATTGACAACTAAACTAATTGTCACATTGTCACATATTACACACACACACACACACACACACACACACACACACACACACACACACACACACTCACACGCACACACACACACACACACACAAATATATATATATATATATATATATATATATATATATATATATATATATATATATATATATATATACATATATATATATATATATATACACACACACAAATACATGCATTCATACATAGACACACATATAGATGTATCAGTGTCTAGCTCGTTGTATTTGCGTTAGCGTTTGTACTACCCACTGTTTGACCACCGATGTTGATGGTTGTGTTGTTGTTGTTGCTGTTTTGTGTAGTGGTTTTCGTACTAGTTTTTTTTTTTTTTGTATTCGTGTTATTGTTCTTGAAGATCTCCCTTTTAGTGTTCTTTGTATTCTAGATTATATATAATTTATTGGTTATTTTTGTTCTGCTCATGCAGCAATTGTCATCAGTTATCTGCAGATTACGCAGTTTTAATCCGTCTGAATTATGATTAACTGCATTCCAGTTAATCAACAATCTGTACCTTTGATAGATTAGTTGTGCTTAGGAATTCAAGCAACCACAAGTAGACAACCTAGATGTCTAAAAATTATGAAGTTTCTTCACATGAGATACAGAGAATTGCAAATACCAGGCATATTGTAACACAGACGGAAAGAGCAAGAAAGAGATAGGCGATAAGAGACTAGTGCGGAGAGATATATGCGGTGACTTTGATATAATACCTTATAAGGATATTACTAAAGAAGGTTATATTTCTGGGTGTGGATTTCTAGGTATGACTAGATAGTACTATATCTATCTATCTATCTATCTATCTATCTATCTATCTATCTATCTATCTATCTATCTATCTATCTATCTATCTACCTACCTACCTACCTATCTATCCAGCTAGATATTGCAAGATAGATACATACGAGGCAGCTAACTGGCATTATCATAAGCTTTGCAAAATGACGGAGTTTTATTGTTTCTGTGTTCGAATTCCGTTGAGGTCAGCATTGCTTTTCGTCCATTCGGATTTGGTCAAATAATTACGAGTTCGTAGTTTGTAGTAAACTTCCCTGTCCCCCGAATTTCCTGACCTTGTGCCAACATCCGGAATCAAGCTATGTGTGCGTGTCAGTGTGTCTCTGTGTGTGAGTGTGTGTGTCTCTGTCCGTCTGTCTATCTCTCTCTATATATATGCATATATATGTGTGTATATATATATATATATATATATATATGTATATGCATTTGTATGTATAATGTCTGTCTGTCTCTCTCTCTCTGTGTATGTATATGTATATATGTGCATATATATATATTATATATGTGTGTGTATACACATTTACATAGAAACATACGTTATATACACACACACATATATATTAAGAAAGAGAGGAGGGAGAGAAAGAGACAAAGAGAGAGTTTTGATCTGTCATTGCATATGACAAAAGAGCAAAGTTCAGCGGATGTAATGATCAAAAACTTGTAGAATGGCTTTTATAAAGGGGACATTTAACATTAAGTTAATCTATTAAAAGATGAAAATGGTAAAATCTCACACGAATCCGTCATAAATATACTTACATTAAGTAGTCGGCATTAGTATTCATATAAAGATATATTCATAAATGTATTCACAAGGTAATTCACAGACAGAAATGCACATACAATATGCATATTATTCTATGCGCAGAAATATGTATATATATATATATATATATATATATATATATATATATATATATATATATATATATATATATATATATATATATATATATATATATATATATATATATATATATATATATATATATATATGTGTGTGTGTGTGTAAATATATAAAAACAAAAAGATAAAGAAAGCAAAGGTAAGGTTGGAGAAGTATTTTATGGATAGAGTCTTACAGCTGTTTCTGGGAAGATCCAGTACTTCCCTTCATCGGAGACAGAAAAAATGAAGTAATCTATTATTATATCCATAGGCGGATATTTTTTGTATAATAGAGACCAGTACTTGAAGTGTAGATTCATTCCAGTGGTAAATATCCGTGTAGAAATCCGTGCAAAGTAATCCTTGTGTGGATAATCCGGAAATTTATGTTGGAGCGAAAGTTGATATAACATAGATAGCAGAGGTACATATATTCCATATTGCGATGGATTTTTTGCTTGTTTACTTGAAGAATGGCCAAATCAAGTGAAAAGAGAGCGGTAATTAGGTCAAGTCATGAAGACAGAATGTGAAAAGGGATAGAGGAGAGATAGAGGCGGAGGATGGTAGCGATATATTTATGGTCAGTTGGTCTCAACAGGGTAGAGGGGTTGAGCATATAGAGTGAAGGAGGAATAGGGGATGAGGTTAAAAGGTCTAGTGAGTAGGAAGGAATGCGTGTGTGTAGTATATAGGTGGTGGGGGTATGAGTGATAAACCAAGGACAGAGATAAAGGGAAGGGATGGGTGGGAAAGGTAGTCAGTAGTATCATATTTTAGGATGCTGCCAAGCCTATTTATAGACGGAGGAAAGGGATTGAAAGAAGCGACGTAGTCTGTATGCGTAGGTGGTGTTCTTGTGAATTTGAGAATAGAAGAAATAGATTTGATGGTATATGTGTGGTGAGATGATCGAAAGGAAATAATCCTATTCAAAAGATGGTGAAACATGGATGTTTTTGCCAATATGTTTGAAGCGGACAGATATTCTACCACTCCTAACTTTGAATCTATTATAGCAGCTTCTAACAAACATAAACTCTCGCTCTATTACCAAAATCTAAGCAACCGTAACTATGCTAGCACCAGCACCCGACCCACACATACATCCAACACGGACATCAATATACGTTCTTCTAACACTAACGCTCGTACATTGGAACAAAACCACAATGGATCCCAACCCAGTAATATTCTAGACAATAACAATACCAATAATAACACTGATAGGACAAATAGCCATAACAATAATTCCACTGATCTAGATTCCTACACATCCCCTAATAACATATCCTCCAATAATAATAACTCAACCACAAGCATACGCAACCCTCTAGCCTCCTACACTTGTAACTGTCGCTCCGGAACTATCTGTCCGCTTCAAACACATTGCGTAAGATACAATGTAATATATAAATGCACCGTGAAAAATCTATTACATAACTCTACTGCCCCGTACATTGGTGCAACTATAAACTTTAAACATCGCTACGCAGCCCATATGCACTCTTTTAGATACGACAAACACAGTAAATCTACAACATTAGCCAATCATATTCATCACCTCAAAAACAAAAATACTCAACACGCCTTAAAACGGTCCATCTTAGATTCTGGAACTCCATACCCGGGCCAGCGCTCCAATTGCAAGCTTTGCCTAACGGAGGCGTTCCATATTTTAAAATACAATTCTCCCACTCTACTTAATCGATATAACGAAGCGTTTAGCAATTGCAACCACCGCTCTTTTCACACATTTAGGTTCTATCACAAGCAAAATTGCACAAACGATCACGCAACATGATCACCCCCCCCCCCCCACACACACACAGGCAACCTATTCAACCTGGCAAAAACATCCATCTTTCACCATCTTTTGAATAGGATTATTTCCTTTCGATCATCTCACCACACATATACCACCAAATCTATTTCTTCTATTCTCAAATTCACAAGAACACCACCTACGCATACAGACTACGTCACTTCTTTCAATCCCTTTCCACCGTCTATAAATAGGCTTGGCAGCATCCTAAAATATGATACTACTGACTACCTTTCCCACCCATCCCTTCCCTTTATCTCTGTCCTTGGTTTATCACTTATACCCCCACCACCTATATACTACACACACGCATTCCTTCCTACTCACTAGACCTTTTAACCTCATCCCCCTATTCCTCCTTCACTCTATATACTCATCACCTCTACCCTGTTAAGACCAACTGACCATAAATATATCGCTACCATCCTCCGCCTCTATCTCTCCTCTATCCCTTTTCACATTCTGTCTTCATGACTTGACCTAATTACCGCTCTCTTTTCACTTGATTTGGCCATTCTTCAAATAAACAAGCAAAAATCCATCGCAATTTGCAACATATGTACCTCTGCTATCTATGCTATATCAACTTTCGCTCCAACATAAATTTCCGGATTATCCACACAAGGATTACTTTGCACGGATTTCTACACGGATATTTTTTACCACTGGAATGAATCTACACTTCAAGTACTGTTCTCTCTTTTTTCAGCACATCACACTCTTTACCACTTCATACAAAAAATATCCGCCTATGGATATAATAATAGTTTACTTCATTTTTTCTGTCTCCGATGAAGGGAAGTATTGGAACTTCCCAGAAACAGCTGTAAGACTCCATCCATAAAATACTTCTACAAACTGACATTTGCTCTCTTTATCTTTTTGTTTTCATATATTTACATATACACACGCTAATACACGACTTATAATACCCAATCCTGTTCATACAACGACTGGGGCAAACTAGTCGGCATACAGCACTTACTCGGTATTACCTGTATCCTCCTGGGTTTGGTTAAATCCAATACCCTGCTCGACCTTATATATATATATATATATATATATATATATACATACAATTAGATATATGTATAATGATATGTATATGCACATATATATGGATCGATGTGAGTATGCATATCGTTATACATATATCTCAATGTATATATATATATATATATCATTATATAATTATATGAAGGGTCCGTATTTATCCTGGAAGCGTGTACTTGAGAAAGAACGTAAGGTGTCACGTCGAGTCGGTCACGTTACTGCGGTACCGAATTCCTAAAACAGCTCTACCCTGTCTGCACTATTCTCCAAAAGTTATTCGCTATTAACAATCCACTGATTGTTCAACCAATCATTCCACGTTGGTCATGTCCAGTCATAAAACGTCGGATGTCTCGTCAGTCCCAAAATAGATATCATTGCCAATCGTTAAAACCTCTTACATCCTGCTGCTACTGTTAATACTATTACAAATTAGTGGGTTGGCGGTGGTTGTGGTGGTAGCGGTGATAGATGGTGATGGTGCAGCGGTGGTGTGTTGCGGGTTGTGGGAGAAGGGATTGTTGCTGAGACGAATTAAGCTTCAACTCCGTTTACTGATGACGTAGATATAGAAATGACTGAGACGTAATGGGTGATTGAGAAAAGTATAGACAGAGCCACAGAAACGCAGACACATAAACAGATATAGGCAGACAATAAAAAACATGTCTAACTTATATATGAATGTATATATGTATATATAAATGTATGAATATATATATATATATATATATATATATATATATATATATATATATATATATATATATATATATATATATATATATATATATATATATATATATATGTAAACATAAATAAACGACGTCGGACAGGAAGAGGTAGCTACACACAGAAACACATACAGGCACAAAATGTGTGTATGTATGTATGTAAATATATATATATATATATATATATATATATATATATATATATATATATATATATATATATATATATATATATATATATATATATATATACATATATATATATACGTACATACACACACACACACACACACACACACACACACATATATATATATATATATATATATATATATATATATATATATATATATATATATATACATATACATGTATAGATGTATGTATGTATATATATGTAATATATATATATATATATATATATGTCATTCATACTTACATACATACATACATGTATATGTGTGTGTGTGTGTGTGTGTTTGTCCGTAAGTGTGAGTGTGTGTCTATGTCTGTTTGTGTGTGTGTTTACTTATATAGATATGTAAGGTTATACATATATGAACATAGAGACATAAGCAGATACATAGATATATTGAAAGATAGGTCGTGGATCAATATATTCGCAGACAGAAGGCTTCAATCTTTATGTCCACCCGCTCTCTCTCTCCCACTTTCTCTGTCTCTCTTTCTTTCTCTCTCTCATCTTGTGCATCTCTTTCGCACTGCAAATATATGCATAGATAAATGCATACATACATACGTTTGTGTACATATATACATATACATATATGTATATATACATACATACATATATTTTATACATACATACATACATATATATATATATATATATATATATATATATATATATATATATATATATATACCTACTCACACACACACTCATGTATATAAATATATATTATATATATACCTACATACGCACATACACTCACACAGACATACCCATATATATATATATATATATATATATATATATATATATATATATATATATGTATGTATGTATATACATGTATATACATATGGGTATGTGTGTATAATATAGCAAACAGTCAGCATATAAGTATGAAGATATACGTGCGAGTGATCGATTGATAGAATCTATAAAATATGGTAAGACGCACCAGTGTATGTAGCGAAGTGAAGTCATTATTATGTTTGTGTAATTGGTAAACTTTACAAATCTTCAGAATGAATCACCCTATCGCCTAGTAACGTGTGCCGAATTTGATACTAATTCAAACCTAACAGTCCATCTTATGTTTTGTTGCTACCCAACGTATTTTTCATCGAAATTTACTAAGTTACTAATGGTATCTAATTTTAAGTGCAGACTCAGCAAATTCTGAGTGGAATGATAAGTCGAACTGAACACTTGTGAAGTACCTATTGTTATCGACGCTGAAATGAAAAATTGAACGTTTAACCATTCTACCAGCTCACCGTCTTCTAAAGAGTCGTTTCTAATTCATTCTCAAGGCCAGCAGTTTTTGAAAGAAGGGTCTAGTCCATGCCGTTACATTTTTTTATCGAAAGAATGGAACATGGAGACGAACTCAGCGTCATTTGAAGTTAGAAATTAAGAGTCAGACCAAATACTGCGTTGGCTTTTCCTTACGCTATAACTTTTTCGATACCTCCCACATTAATATCCATCTGATAATGACTTGAGGACATGAGGACAATTGATTTAGTGGGAAATTCAAAACGCTGAGGTCATTTGAGACTCTTGCCGTAATGTAGGCTCATTTGAAACATTGGACATCAGGAGCTTACGTTGTTTCCTGACCACAGCTGAGAGCATTACCTCCACGGCTTTGTACAATTGTTCTTCATAGAACAAGCATAGTTTTCTGGTCCATTGTTCTGAAACTTCTCAGAATACATACGGCCATTCACCCGCTCATTACCTCCATCATTGTGATATGTATGTCAGATGAAGCGTTTTGGCTCATATCAATTCCTTTCAATTCCTATTTTGCGCTCTATACTTGACTCTGGAATTGCCGCTCACTTTGTTCCAAAGTATGGTTATCGCGACTGTACGCTCTAGCTAGCCGATACCGGGGGAGGTGGGGCTGGGGGCTGGGAATTTCCCAGCATTAAATTGCATGTTATATTCTTCAGCCCATTATATATGGCATCTTGGTCTTTCTGTTGAATACTAACATCGGAAGATTCCTTATATACTTGTACAACCTTTGTGTCGTCGGCATAGCTAGTAAGTAAGCCTATCTGTATCACTGACGGCAAGTACGAAATATTTCCAAGAAACAGCGTTCGCCCCAGCACAGTTCCTTGTTGCACACTAATCGCTACTGTTGTCTGCTTGGAGTGGACGGCATTGGCTACCACTTTCTAGCCTTTGTCTTGTAAGAAGTCATATAACCATTCCCCCAGTGTTTCGACTTCACGTACATAAAATCAGTTCGTTTGGGTGTAGCATAATTTTTTCGTTCAGCTGGTAACTGAATGTACTGCTGATTTTAATTATGATATTTTATGAGTTCGTTATTAAAACATGCTGTAAAGGTTTCTTTTAGAAATTCCATTGGATACCAATATATTATTTACCAACGCTATCATACTGTATAGAATTCCTCACAGAAACAAATTTTACTAAAGATGATTTATTGATGGCTAAATACGTATCCAAAATTAACGCACAAATACGACACATGATATACATTGGAAATTCACTCAGAAGTGTATCGTTGCAAGTTTTGTTTCTGAGAATGACGGTTTCCTCAGGTACAGTATCATTCTCATGGTTTCTTGCTGTTTACAAGAAGAAACAAAATACCACACTCAAATTTCCATATTAGTAGTTGAATCCGATATAATATTTCTACTGTAGGCATAAGTTCCGAAAATTTTGGGGAGGGGGCCAGTCGATTAGAACGACCCCAGTACGCAACTGGTACTTAAAAATGGGGAGGAAGTTGAACATAGGTAAGCAACGAGGGACAGGGAGGAAGAGTGAGAGAGATACAATAGTGAAAGGGAGAGGCGAAGAACAACAGAAGGAAGAACAAGAGGGGCAGAAAGGCGCAGGAGTTTTAAGCAGCTTGCTTACCAACCACACAGTTCCGGGTTTAGTCCCACTGCGTTGGACCTTGGGCAAGTGTCTTCTACTATAACTTCGGGCCGACCGAAGCCTTGTGAGTGGATTTGGTAGACGGAAACTGAAAGAAGCCCGTCGTGTAAATATATATATATATATATATATATATATACATATATATATATATATATATATATATGTATATGTGTGTGTGTATATATGTTTGTGTGTCTGTGTTTGTCCCCCCCCCCAGCATCGCTTGGCAACCGATGCTGGTGTGTTTACGTCCCCGTAACTTAGCGGTTCGGCAAAAAACCGATAGAATAAGTACTAGGCTTACAAAGAATAAGTCCTGGGGTTGATTTTCTCGACTAAAGGCGGTGCTCCAGTATAGCCGCAGTCAAATGATTGAAACAAGTAAAAGAATAAAAGAATAAACAGAGTATGCACATACGTATACGTAATATATTATACTGTCACAATGGTTTAGTATATATTGCATCAATGTGTGTACGTATATATATATATATATATATATATATATATATATATATATATATATATATATATATATATATATATATATATATTCATATAAATAAGGATAAGATCGGTATTTAAAATATTGATCTTATCAAGTGGTCAGCATGGGAATAAAAACCATCAAAGGTAATAATTATTTAAAATTATAATACAGGGTATCAAGAGATACCACCACGCTGAAAAAATAGCAGTCAAATCCTGACTCCAAAACCACAATAAATGTCCGCAAGGCACGATTAGCGAAGACGAAGACCAAATACACCAGTAAAAATAATAAGATAATTTCAAATCCTGGATTTCTGGTTTTGCATAAATGCTCTAAGGCAGAGCATTTATGCAAACCCAGAAATCCAGGATTTGAAATTATCTTATTATTTTTACTGGTTTATTTGGTCTTCGTCTTCGCTAATCGTGCCTTGCGGACATTTATTGTGGTTTTGGAGTCAGGATTTGACTGCTATATTTTCAGCGTGGTGGTATCTCTTGATACCCTGTATTATGATTTTATATATATATATATATATATGTATGTATATATGTGTGTGTGTGTAAACTAAGTATATGAGTATGCCCTAAGTATGTATGCTGAGAGAATAAGACAAGAAGCAAATTACCGAAAGCGTGTAATTCATACCTTGTCTTAAGATCCCTTAGAAAGATGGTACTGAATACAATTTTACTTAAGATTATATTTTATGTTATAGGAATGTGCAAAGTGCTCCCTACAAATAGAAAATTCGTCCCGAGTAGGAATATTTTCGAAAAGTAAAACTCAATGAATTAAAGAAAGCATATATAAATGTAATGAATTAGCTCCATTTAGTATACGGTGTAAACAAAGTGTGGTTGTACTAAAGTAATCCATTTGTAAAATGGTATTTTCTTACATATTAATGTCGTATTGATATTTGTTGTCTTAAATGTCTATGTGTCGGTTGTTTGAAAGGTATTTAAAGTTGTCTGGACAAAAGTAAATTCAAATTTAAAGGGACAACGACTTAATAGGAATTTTGTCTTGGTATGATAGCATGCCACTTAAAAACATAACTTGCATGTGAGTTTAATTTCATTAAATGGAAGAGGAGCAGTTTACTAATGCTGCTTTGGAAATGAATATACATGTGGTAGTGGTCTCAATGTGCATGGAGACTACAGATAGTATGTTTGTGGTTTGCGTACTTGTATGCAGTAGAAGCGCAATGACCCAGTGGTTAGGGTAGCGGACTCGTGGTCATAGGATTGCGGTTTCGATTCCCAGACCGGGCGTTGTGAGTGTTTATTGAGCGAAAACACCTAAAGCTCCACGAGGCTCCGGCAGGAGATGGTGGCGAACCCTGCTGCTCTCTTTTTCCACAACTTTCTCTCATTCTTACTTCCTGTTTCTGTTGTGCCTATAATTCAAAGGACCAGCCTTGTCACTCTGTGTCACGCTGAACATACCCGAGAACTACGTTAAGGGTACACATGTGTGTGGAGTGCTCAGCCACTTGCACGTTAATTTCACGAGCAGGCAGTTCCGTTGATCGGATCAACTGGAACCCTCGTCGTCGTAAGCGACTGAGTGCCAACAACAACTTGTATGCAAGATTGACTTTGTTAATGTAATAAATATTATCTTTTATTTTATATTGTTTCGCGGAGTGAAGTGAAATTATCTTCATAAGTCTGTCCATTTAATCACACACATCAATTCACTGTATCCCATAAGCATAGGAGCGAAATCACTCCAACTGACACCAATGCAAACATTCATGCATATGCATTGCACTGACGCACATAGAAAATGTTAAATTCATTTTGGTGACTTTTTCAACTTAGAGTAAAGCATGAGTAACAATTAAATTGTGGGAAAAATAAATGAAATCTCTCTCTATATATGTGTGTGTGTGTTTGTGTGTGCGTCTGTGCGTACGTGTGTGTGTGTTTGTGTGTGCGTCTGTGCGTACGTGTGTGTGTGTGTGAGTGTGTATGATTGTGAATGTGTGTGTGTATGTATTCATACGTACCACTATTCTTGAGATCTACCAATTACATGCAGATTCCTGTACAACGAAATCAGTATTTGCTACGCAGTGCCTGGTATGTATATTAGACCCAGTTCATTTTAGCCAGATTAGTAATATTTAGTATTATCTACAAATCTTAGCTCCCCAAGTGCTCTCTACGTTCCGCAATACCTTGTTGATTGCTTATTACATCCACCTTAGCGAAGGCAGATGTATTGTTTAAAGTCTGTCCGTTGACAAGATATCACAAGAATTTCTGGAAGGATTCAGATGAAACTTTCAGGGATGTTTGGCCTCGTGACTGGCACAAACTGATTAGATTTGGGATCGATCTGGTGCAGGACAAGGATTCTAGATTATTTTTTTGTTTTGTTTTTTACATAATTTTTTAGAGCACTCGGATTCATTTTTAGTAATCTCCTTTGTGAGAGTAGTCGAGTTTATTTTCCAGATATTCCCATTTTAAAGATCATCACTGGCTAATAGTTGAGAGGGCTTTCATGTTGCCTTGGCGGAGGTTTGTGCTTTATCAGTACTCTTGTATCGATTGGATTTCTTTGGATACCGACAGCAGTAATTTATCATAATTTAAATATTCGTATGTCTAAAGATAATGATAATGCCAAGAATAATTAATAGAGTAAAATAGATTAAAATACGTAATAATATAAAATGTGAATAGAAGCCTGTGACTATGAATGATAAGATAATACTTTATAGATGCTTGAATAAATTTTATATATTGAAGTGAAGAGAAACGTATTAAGATAAGTAGTCCTCACATGGTTTCTTTTTAATACTCGTAGAACGGCTTTAGGTTAATTGAAACGTTCATATCAATCAAGCTATTTAAATGTCACTTTTATTTATGAATGAATGGCAGTAACCAAAGGCGAAATTTTTTTACTTTGGTAGTGAAGGATGCATTATATAGTAGGAGATATTTTAACTCTCTTATCCATAAAAATATGGAAAATATCTCGTTAGATAGCGAGTCAGTATTAGAGTACCGTTATCACGTGATACGGTTCTAGTCGCAGGTTCAATGTCCATCTAGATCACTGGTGCTCAACCACCTTTTGTCTGTGGACCCCCTCCTATTTTACTTACATGAATGTTCATAGCGATTCAGTATTTGCAAACATAACCCATTATATTTTTAGAGTTACATATCATTAGGAATTGTATAAAAAATTGTTGAAATAATTTGTATATTGTAGAAGGTAGAAGAATAACCAGTTTAGGGCACAAGGGTTACATAGACCTTGGTTGTGCACCTCTGATCTAGGTAATGACCTACATGATAATTTGCAATGTTGACGTAGTTAATGGCGTTACGTGTTGATTGCATTATCGACCTAGATATTGCCGTAGTATATAGATTGTCTTGCCGATTTAGATAAATGACCTGACATGTATTGGGTTGAGTCATAAATAATTTCTAATTCGGTTAAATACATTTACTCATGAAAGAATTTTACAGAGAATTATTTTAAATTATCAGTATAACTGCCTTTATTTTGAATGACCTCTTGTCATTTATTAGGTAGCTTTTTGATTCTTCTCGACTAAAATTCAGCTGCCCTCGACACGAAGAAGCTTTCCACACACATTTTCATCTGGTTTTCTTGGGAATGTTTGTCCACATCGGAGCATTTCGTACAGAGCGAAGAAGATGGAACGTAGTTGGTGCAAGGTCCAGTGAATATGGTGGATGGAGTAGAACACACCAAACGAAATCCAATATTTTATCCTATGTGATATTTGCTCAATGTGGTTTTGCATTATCAAAGAGAAGCACAATGCTTCTCCAATTGACATGTTGCAGCTGATGAGAATATATGTCGGCTTCAGTATTTGATTGTGGTTTAAAAACTCAAAATGAATAATACTGTCGGGTCGATTTTAATATTTTTAAAGCTGGCTAGTTAACCACACATCTATAGTTTCATCCCATTAAATCTACGATCTAGTTGTGTCAACAAAACAAAAAATTAAATTTCGCTTGTTAGTGCTCTTGTGTAAGGCCCAGTTAAAATTTCTATGTCCCCTAACTATTGATTTTAGGGTTGATCTATATATATTTAGAAATAGTAAACAGCAGTTAAGAACGTTATGCTTTGTTTAGAAATTAAATACAATATATGAACATTTAATTCTATTTAATTTCGGCGTGTAGGTTCAATTTTCAAATGCTGAAAAGAAAAAAAAAACGAATTTATTTTCTGTCCTCCCTTAAAAGTGATAATTGTTATAAATTGGAATCGACTTATTTCATTAAGATTTTCTCAGCAACATTCGTCTTGTGACGAAAATTAATAATAATTGACAAGTTGTTGAAATAGCATGGAAAATGGTCACGATGGTGCATTTAAATTTAAACATCAGCAAAAATAAATGAAGAAATGAAGTAATTAGAAAAAAGAAGTATTGTGGGGTGAGAGATTCATTGATTAAGTCAGTTCGTGAGATAGAATCTACATTGATCTAGAAGTGGAAGAATAAACTGATTCACATTTCTGTTTCTTCTTATTAGGTAACTTCAAAGAAATGGACTAGTTTTCGTCAAAACACATATGGATACATAATCCTTTAAAGAATTCCGAACAGAAGTGATAACAAGGGATTAATGCGACAGCATAATCTGTTTGGAAAATACGTAGCGAGATTTCCTATTACTTCTCAGTGGGATTAAAGAAGAATTATCGAAGGATCAGCGCATCCTGTTCAAGTAGAAATACGTTTCAGTAATCCGCATTATCTTCCAGATTTTATTATATTTTTTTCATTCGTATATATTTTTTTATTATATGAATAAAAGAAGCTGCCTCGTTTTAAGGGTCATATTTATTTTAAGAAGATTGTATTTTGAAGAACTAGATGCCTTTATGAACTGAAAACAGATGTTTTATTTATTTTCTCAACATTAATGGAATTAATTACTGATAAAGAAGATTTTATTTCACATAGAAAACTATCTTTACGTTGTCAATCATTGAATTATTCTTTCGTTCTCAACTTATTTTTTCTCTGAACGCGCTTGCGTTTTTCTCACTGATAATGTCATTATGTTTCTAACTTTAAAAATGAGGGGAAAACAAGGAAAAATTGAACATTAATATATTTGATTTGTCAAGTACAAAACTATAGCAATGTGTTTTTATTTATTGTATTTGCCTATTCCTCTCGCTATAGAAATCTCATTGATTTGATACATGTAATAAAACCTCGTGCACACCATTCAGAATAGGAAACACTAAGTTCTATTAATGTTATTCTTATTGTTTTTTAAACCTATTCTAAACTTGAACCAGAAAATCTAATTGCAAAGGCACTCGAAACGTAGCCATTGTGCTTTTTCTGTTTCCGACGATGTATCGATAATTTCATTTCATTTAATAATATAGAGGTGATTTAGATTATATTTCTAGATCAAAGGTCAGAGAACTTAACCAATTACCCCCAAATATATTTATTTATGCCGACGTTAACC
>NC_142935.1:64256898-64276898 GCF_046866305.1 Octopus bimaculoides
GCTTGTAAAGATTCCTAGGAGGATTGATGTCTGGACAGATCTCCATTAGCCAAATAAAGAGATCCAATAATAATGTAAAATGGAATAATAGAAATGGGACCCCCCCCCCCCAGGAGCAACAAAAATAGTCTACACATGGGGGATAATTGATAGTCATTAAAACATAAATAAATATATTAAAAAATAAATTAATGACCAAGTTAATAACTAAATTAATAAATTAATAAATAAATAAATTAATTAAATCAATCTAGTAGACACTCACAGGAGAGCGGTAACAATAGAAAAAATTAAGGAGTTACCTCCCCTATATATACATATCTAGTACGAAGACAGCATGGCGGGTTAAATTTAAGTTAAGGAAATTTTAATAATTTTTAATAATTTGTTATGGTTATCATGTGTGTTTTTTCGTAATTTGTTCTGATGGAAACCATTCCTGAGGAAGTGCCAAACGTCGGACATCCAACGGATCAGTCGCTGGATAGGTTTGGGCACAGAAATGTTGACATCGGATGGTAAATAATTGAATACATGGAATATGGATCTATCGAGTTCTAAGTCTCTATCTCTTTTAAATATACAAATTTAAAATCTTGGAAATATATATATATATATATATATATATATATATATATATATATATATATATATACACACATAATCATTTTTGGTGATCCCTTAACCATATATATATATATATATATATATTTGAACACCCCACATACATACATACATACATACAGACAGACAGACAGACACACAGACAGACAGACAGACAGACAAACAACAGACAGACAGACACACTCACGCACACACATATATATGTGTATGGGGGATTCTCTTGTAGTGAACGTCAAATGCGTTTTCAGAAAAGTAGCGTTGATCATGTTCTATGAACAAGAATGTGTCTCTTGAGGCCTGCCGGTACCTTGCGTAACCTTATGGCAAATATAACAAGGAGAAGACTCAGTTTGCTTGACTGCTTGTGGATAATTTATTACCTGTTTTCTTGAGTGTATGACAATACTTGCTTTCCTTCGTCCCACCAAATCACATCGACTGGTATGGTTTCCATTTAGAAGAGCAGGCTTTATTCAGCGTGCCTTCATGCTTGCACGAATTTGATCCCGGAGTAAGAATCGACTTTGCTCAAAGCTTTGAAATGAGTAGAAGCAGGACTGAAGAAAAGTTCTGCGTTATGATGTTTGTTTTGTTTCCCCAGAATGAAACAGGTATGTGGTTTTTAGCTTGTCTTTGAAGCGCAAGAGGGGCCTTGCAACTGACCTTCATGTAATATAAAATCATATATATATATATATATATATATATATATATATATATATATATATATATATATATATATATATATATACGTTCGTACTACGTTAGCACGTATTTATATATGCATATACGTAGGTATGAGCAACTCTTCTATCGATATACACTTTATACATTTGAAATAAATATTTAGTCTCCAGACGAAATTGCACCCCGGTTTTTTCCCTTCATGAAATTTCCGATGCAAATAAATATTTGTGACAAAATGATATCGTAACTGTGAATATAATTATGGCATTCATCGAGTGAACGGAAATTTATAACTGAATTTCCTTTTCGGAGAATTATTATAGAAAAGTTACTAAAATAATATTTTTATCGAATGGATATTTTTTCTTGGTTATGGTACATGTACATGATATAGACTTATCATGTTCGCTCATAAATATTGTGCATTACTTCCAACAACGGCTGTAAGTTGTAAAATAAATTACATCACATTTTTCGTAGTAACATATTGGAAAAAGTGCACTATCCGTCATAATCACCTCTACTCTTTCGGTAGTTCTACTCAATGTACAGCCAAACCTTCCTTATATACACCCTAGTATCCAAAAGGAAAGACTGAATAGAATTCCATTCCGTTTGAAATATGAAATAAAGAACGAAATGGTCAAGGATACAATGGCTTTTAACAAACGGCTCCTTGAGTAGGAACTATTTCGCTTTAATCATGATGTTGACGATGATGATGACGATGATGATGATGGAGATAGTGATGATGAAGATTATCATCATCAACGTTATCGTCAGCAACAATATAACTACTACTGGTTAGCATAAAGAACGTATACATTATACCTCATCTTACAATTGCCTACTACACATAAACTATGTTGTAAAATATCATTGAATTAATGTAATGCATAGGCCTTTCATTCCATTCTATTCGGTGCTTATACAGTAACGTTGCGAACAATACGATATTTGAAAGAGAAATATCAACATTTCAAAACGTTTTCAAAACGTCTTTTCAGAACCAATTGCTGATTTATTGAACTATAAAACACGTACTTAGAAAACAAGGTAAAGAATTAATCTTTTTTCCTGATATTAGCTATTCATAATTTTATTCTAAACAAAACATTCATTTCTTGGCAAAGTTTTCATTCTTTTACAGTTCTAAATTTCATTAACCATAATTAAAGAGAAATGAATTAAATTTATGAAAATAATGATTCTACGATAACGAATTAATGTAACATTTATTTGTAAGAACTATTAGACTGGTATTCATTTACTGAAAATATTTGTAACATTTTGTATATATAAAGTGCTACAATTCTGTTTAACATTTGAAAAATTCCATTCATCTTCATTACCTGTGCGATTTAACTCATCTAATACGAAATCATTCTAATGTCTGCTTGTCCAATTTACACAGTTTTCGACGAACCTAGAAAATTGGACACTATTAAGGAAATAATGAAAACCAAATTCATCTTCGTTAATTCTGAACGTCTGTATGAGGTGGAACGCACACACACATATACACGCGCGCGCGCACACACACACACACGTACATAAAACTGCATATAATGATTATTCAGATATGTGAACCATCTAAATTGAGGTAATAAATCTTGGGAGTTGTCAAGTAATTTGTCCTCGTAGACGAATCGGCTAACTTAATGAAAATAACATGCTTACCGCTTTTGAATATAATGTGCAACAGTGACGTGCCTTGCACTACGACTGTAAATGTATGTACAATGAAATGTTATTGGCAAGTCAAATGTTCAATATGTTAGTGGCAACAATTATTGCATAATTTTATTTATTCATAAATGCATTGCTAAAATTATCGATGAAGATGCGGACGAAAGAGCAACGAAACTAAAAGCAAATAAAAATGGAATATAGAAACTATACATGAGCAATCTAAATAAAACAAACCTGCTGTTAGATAAACGGATATATTGAATAATAAGAAGCTACAGAATAGAATTTACATTGATTTACGAGCAAGAGGACGACCCGGAAGTTAATAGCCATCCCTTGCTAATTCTATGCTCCGATTTACCTTCTATTGAATTTTCTCACATTCGAATTTCATTTTTGACCGCTTCCAATATTGTGCAGCAAGGTATATGAATATTTTGACATTGGTTTTCACATGTGGGGTTCTGCTAAAAATTGAAGTGGTTAGTGATAAATAGCATATTTACGCGACGAGAAGAACAACATGCTGCTGTTGCAGTCCGTGATAAACATCATGTATAACAGTAAGATATATAACACAAGAAAATTGGAATGGACATATCTGATACTATTAAGGAATGTACCTGTGTCTGTTAGGTTATTGAGGTCACTGAAAGATAACTTCATCATTAATGTTGGAAGTTTGTTGGAAAGAAAGCATAAACTTGATTTTCTTTCCTTTCTTTGAGACCTATTCACGTGAGTTCACTTGCTAGCACAAGTTGTGATCGCGTGCGTCATCAAAGAACAGAATGCGTACATTCAAAGAACTTTAGTTTGCTGCAATGTATGAAGTGATGTTACATTTATAATTTCGTTTCGAGAATGCAGCAAGAAGAAGGGGAAAATGAGAGAGTGAGATAGAGACAAGACAGACAGAGAGAAAGTGAGGGAAGTGGATACGGAAGAAGGTGAAGCAGGAGAAGATTTATGAATTATTTAACAGATTCGATCATTATATACAGGTTGAAGAACAGTGAGGTTAGTCAATAAAGGTGCTGGCAAAGCTACTTTAGTGTTTAGTGTTCATAGTTGCAGCGGGAATTTTCAAGGCGATGATTTGGCAGTCATTAGTGTGCCAGCTATCATAACATGCCGAATTCATTTCAACGCTCACATTTCAAAGCACGTCTTTATATTTTTATTATTTCAAGGTTAGTAAAGTGCCTGTTTAATAGTACGATTGATACGTCTGTCCGTCTATCTCCCGCCTGTCAAATTGTGGTATACGATTTATTTCTCTTTTGAGAGGTATAATGTGAGAAGCAATTGGCTGCTATTTCCCGCTCGCTGTGCTGACCGAACCCCGCCTAGACACTTTATTGTAGATTTAGTGTCTTTGCTGTTATGTTATTGCTTTTCGTGTTGGTAGCAAATCCGGATAATTGTCGGAAAATACAAGTATCTGAAGAATACTCAACCACATTTACAATAATATAATGAGTCGCAATTCATTTGGCCAAACCATTCTATAACTATTGTGGAAGGTGGCAGGGTCCCTACTGGAATGGCTCCCGCAACGAATTTGAGTATGAATATGGTCTCCTTTTTAAGTGAGTATATTTTATAAGTAGCTAGCATTTCGTTAGATAATTACATTTTACTTATTATGCCTTGCATCGGATGTATGCGCATAGAAACATATTTTTTTTAATACGTACCCTTTTATAGAGAAAATATATTTAAGTTTTATTTGATATCAACAAGGACATGTTCATCTGATGTCTGCAGATGTTTTCGCAGATATCTACAGGTCAGCGGATTTTAATTGATATTTTATCTCAAAAGTTCGTACGCTCCAAAGGAATATAATAAAATAAATACATTTGTATGAAAAATCATTTGATACACCTCTATCTATCTATCTATCTATCTATCTATCTATCTATCTATCTATCTATCTATCTATCTATCTATCTATCTATCTATCTCTCTATCTCTCTCTCTATCTATCTATCTATCTCTCTATCTATCTATATATCTATCTCTATGGACAGACGGTAGATGTGTCGGCTCCGTAAGTTTTGCTTTTTTCATGTTTTAAAAAGTTTGTTTGTAAAGTTTATTTTATATAGAAAGTTGTATAACAACTTATAGACTCTCTGGTGCAAGTTTTTTGCGACGGAAATCTGCCCTGTGTGGCACATTTCCAGGATTTAAAAATCAATTTCGGCTCTCTAGCCATTTTTATTTTGAGACGATGGCGTCTTGTAGCCATGAAACGTTTCGTGAAACGAACGCTGAATTTTGCAGTGTTTCGTTCGAAAAAGAATTCCCTAGTCTTCCTTCCTCACAGTTAAACGAGAGAATGGAGAAAAAGAAAAACTCTGCTGCTACAGCAGTCTTGCCTGCCACCGTCACCAGTGAAAACAACAACAACAAAAACAACAACAACAACAACAACAACAACAACAACAGCAACAAAAACAACAACAACAACAACAACAACAACAAAAACAACAACAACAACAACAACAACAACACCAACAACAACAACAACACCAACAGCAACAACAAGGACACAAATGTCCTTGCTAACAAAACCACTGTCCTCACCACTGATACCACCACTACCGCCACCACCATCCCCACAACAAACACGAACTTTGCCGAGGCTTTGAAGCCCAGAAAAAGAATTTTGAATATATCGAAAGAGAAATTACTCGCATGCAAAAGCATGCTAAGTAAAAAGGACGTTACAGTCCATCTTCAAACACCTGCGGACTTTAAAATAAACATAGATAAAAAGACTATCATCTACAGAACCATTAATTTAAAGACAAAGACACTGGAAAAATTCACTCAAGAAAAGGTTGAGAGGTGCTTAAAACTGCTTTGGTCTTATAAAACTTACATAACGAGAGGAATGAAGTTCGCAACAATAGAGGTAAGACTCGACAGCGAGCAGCGAGCCAAGGACCTCTCCACTAAGTCATTACAACATGAGAACCTGCTCATGATCCCTACGTACCTTGGTCGTAGGGTTACGAAAATAAAGATTTCGAATGTGCCTCCTCAAATTGAGGAAGAATGGCTCGTATCTGCCATATGTCTCGGCATAGAGGAGGAAATAAACATTTTAGAAGCATTTGCCGTGTACAATGAAAACTGGATTGGCCAGGAATTTCAACTCCTGGTACAAGTTGATCCAGCAAACTACGAGAAAATTCCTCATAGAATCCAATTAACTGAGGATTCAAGTTTTCCTGTTTCCGTCGAAGGCAGAAGGCCAGTTTGCTACGTTTGTAGTAGCAAAACTCACCTTCAAAACACATGCCCAGTAGCCCAGAAGCAAAGGCAACAATACCAAGAAAAACAACAACAACAACAACAACAACAACCACAAGAAAAAAACAGCATTACTGCCTACACCGCCATATGCACAACTGGTCAAGCAGCTGTACAACGAAATGGAGAATCGTCAGCAGCCAGCAACCCAGCCGAACCAAACAACACCACCACCAGTACCACCAAGAACAGAATCAGCACCATCACCACCACCACCAACAACAACAACAACCCCACAAGAAGAAGGGAAGACGAAAAAGACTCCCCCCCCCCCCAAACCCAAACACCACATCCCAACTGTCACGAAACAGCACCAACACCACCAACAACAAAATCAACCCACACAAAAATAGACCCCAACACCCTTCCCCTCCCACCCTCCGATTCCTCCGACATGTCGTCAGATGAACATGACACAGAGGATTGGCAAGTGGCCACGGGGGGAAGAAGAAAAAGAGGAAAATAAAGAACGGAAAGACAAACAAACAAAGCGGGGAGGTTTACCAGCCTCGAAGCCAACACATCCACAGAAAACAAAAACACCAACACAAACGCACCAACACAGAACCCAACAACAATGTTGACAGCGATAAACACAAACAATCCAGACTTAATGAAATTCATTAGGTCAAACACTAACATAACAGAAAATGACACGAAAACAAGCAATCACCCACGCGCAACATCACCACAACACATCAAAATCATACACGTAACACGTAGCACATACAATACGCTGAAATCTCTCTACCCGGATGCAGTAGGGAGATTCCAGAAATATTCAACTAAAAATCTGTACAAAGACCTTCTGAGAGAAGACTGTGAGGCGAAGAACCAAGAACTTTCGGACAGTAAGTAACTCTCTCTCTCTCCTTTCGTGTGTAAAACACAAATTTTGATAGTTTCATGCTCAAAATAGGCAGTATAAATGTATGTGGCTTGGGGTCGCCTTGGAAACAAGGGTATCTGTTAAACGACATCAAGTCACAAAATCTGCATGTCATAGCCATCAGCGAGACCAGACTCCACAGCCCGCGGGCCCTCCAGCACATGTTCGGCGGACATTTCAACATTTATTTTTCTCCGTGTCTGCCGCGAATGGGTGGAGGAGGCACCGCGGTGCTTCTTCGGAGGAGTTTGGACCTCAAAGTAAAAGCAATTTTCCTAGATCCGGAGGGTAGGCTGGTCGTCTTGGATGTCGACTGATAGCAGTTTATGCACTGTCTTTAACAGGCCGGCCAGATTTCTATCGACGTCTAGAGGTTTTCTTGGGAACGTCTCGACCTTTACTTCTAGTGGGGGATTGGAACGCTACCCTAGACACGCATCTAGATTACGCAGGCAGCGATAGCAATAGAAAGGGATGCAAAAACCTGAAAGACCTGCTCAGACATTTCCAACTGTCTGACAGGTACCGACTAGACCACCCGAATGTGCCAATGTGGACATGGAGTAACCGCAACGGGTCGTCCAGATCGTACTTAGGGTATTCTGTAGGACAGTGGATAAGGATAGAGTAGGTTGTCCACAATTCCACATAGTCAGCGACACAGACAACAAATTTGTCACTTGACTTAGATAAGACACATAGACAGGGTCCCGGTTACTGGAAGCTGAACGCGTCGTTCACGGCACGCCAGGCTTACAGGGACCGCATTAGCACTTTAGTTAAGAGAGCATTAACGGGTGCCATCATCAACAACAGATGGTGGTATGCCCTCAAAAAAGCAATCAAGTCAGAATCGGTTAGGTACAGTAAGGCCCTAGCGTTAGACCGAAATAAAATAGAGGGAGACCTAGTTAAGAAATTAGAAGAGGCACTTAATACTGGCGTCGCGTCCAACGTAGTGGCAGCGATGTTGGCTCTCGACCAACATTTCAACGCCAAACACGAAGGATGCGTTGTCAGAGCTAGGATGCGTGCTCTGAGGGACGAGGGAGTTGGAACGGCCCGAGAGGCCCGAGTAGCGGAGGCGCAACGAGGCAACAGAGCCACCATTAGGTCTCTGACAGATGAAGAAGGGCGCGAATTACTCGAGCCTAAAAGGATGTGCGAGGCCTTTCAACAGCACTTTGCCCGACTGTTCGGGACAACTGGTGGGTCAGAACGCAGAGTAGACTTTAGTGCCTACCTGCATGGCCTGCCACGACTCTCAGCAAGAGAGGCGGAGTGTTGTGAAAGACCCATCACAGCCGCGGACGTACGGGATGCGATGGCAGGCTGTAAGGGAGACAAGTCGCCAGGCTTGGATGGTCTGCCCTACGAACTTTATTGTCATATGCCAGACTTGTTTGGAGGCGTCTTGGCAGCTGTCTACTGCAACTGGCAGCAAAACGGGAGCATCCCCGTCTTTGTAAAGCGAGGAGCAGTGGCACTACTAAAGAAAGACCCAAACAAGGGGAACATCATAGATAATTTTCGGCCCATCACTCTGCTCAACGCAGATTTGAAAATTTGGGCCAAAGTGTTAGCCGAGAGGTTGGCGCTTGTCATCGAGAAACTAGTCGACAGGGCGCAGACATGCGCCGTGCCGGGTAGGAGTATCCATGACAACCTCCATCTGATCCGCTACATCATGGACAGGGTAGTTAAGGAACCTGGCATGGGTGGGGCGCTGGTCAATTTGGATCAATCAAAAGCCTTCGATAGGGTAGACCATCACTACTTGGAAGCCGTCCTCATAGCGGCTGGTTTCGGTCCCGTCTTCTGCGGTTGGATCGCTGCCTTATACAGCGGCATCCGCTCGGTAGTTAGCGTAAACGGTCATCTATCCAGACCTTTCGGCATCATGCGTTCGGTTCGTCAAGGATGCCCCCTCTCGGCCCTTCTGTATGTATTGACTCTTGAGCCTCTACTGCGGAAGCTGGCGACGCTGAGGGGCATCCCACGAGAGCTGGGATGTGGGACGAGCGTGTCTGCATACGCGGACGACGTCACCGTCATAGTGTCGAGCTAAAAGCACATCGAGCTGGTCGGCGAGAGACTAAAAGAATACGAAGCGGTAACGGGAGCAAAAATTAACCGGGATAAGTCAGTGGGCTTGCGGCTCGGCTGCAATCTTGTGCAACTAATACAGGATTAGTGGAGGGGAGGTGCGACGACGATCTCGGGCAGAATCTGGGCGTCGACGAGGAACACCCGACCCGCCTGTTCAGGACAACTTTCGAGCCGGGACTTATGGACAACCACCAGAGATCCCTGGCCTGGCAGTGCTATCGAGAAGCATTACCCGTTCCGGATAAGCTTTACAGGCACGGTTCGAGACGCACCAGACCGACCTGCCCGAGATGCGGTCAGAGCGACGAAACCGTTCTGCACGCACTCGTGCAGTGTCCAAAGATTTCCGACCTGTGGGCATATGCCAAACGGCTGCTGTCACGTGTCGGACGAGTCCGCTTGTCAGTCGAGTCTATTGTGCAAATTGCTCCACCACCGTCCCTCAACAGGGAAGGCAAGGCAGTGTTCATCATACTGGTGGCCATGGTGAAAGAATGTGTGTGGTGGACCCGAGCGAAAGGATTAGAGACGAAAACTTACCTCTCTGGCCAATCGGTCATCAACTTTTTCAAGTATCACTTGAAAAGGAAGGTGAGAATAGAGAGACAGTTTTTGTCTCGTGAAAGTTTCATTAAAAGGTGGGTGAATGTAGCAAAGATGGTGCGTGCGAGTGACGATACCTCTTTGAGCATGATCCTATAAATCGAGAAAAAAAAAAAAAGAGAGAGAGAGAGAGAGCACTTCGCTCTCATGTGTTTATTCCCTGCTGAAGTTACCATGGTCTTTTCCGTAGGCTTTTCTCTCCGTTGATAAACCTAATGTTACCCCATTTTACACAATTGACATTTTCTGTGATATACGATACCCGCTTTTTTTTTTTTGGCCCCTACCGATCCCTTTTGATCGGATTAAAAAAAATTTTTTTTTAAAGAAAAGCTCTACAGTTGTATTGTCCCCTCTGTGTGCAGCCCTGTGTGGCTAATAAAAGAAATTTATCTATCTATCTATCTATCTATGTATGTATCTATCTATCTATGTATCTATCTATCAATCTATCTATCTATGACTTGAGCAATTTTCAGTCGAATGAATTGTGTGAATTGCCAAACGGTTAATTTGCGGGAATGTAAAGACACCAGTGCAGGTCATCAAGCGTTAGTAGGGGGCAAACACAGACATAAAGACACACATTCACACACCCAAAACACACACACACACACACACACGTATACGGCAGACTTCCTTCTCTTTCTATTAACGAAATCCACTCATAAGGCGTCAGTCTTCCTGAGGCTATGATAGAAGACACTTCCTCAATGTGTCTTAGAGTGGGACTGAACCAGGAACTATGTGGTTACGAAGCAAGCCTCTTACGACAAAGGCACATCTCTCTAAATTAATAAAATACCTGATGATGCATTAGATAAAGTAGTTCTACATTATGTATATTTAGAGAGGAAAAAAAGAAAAGGGTTTGTCATGGGTGGAACGTCTGGTATTAAATTATTCTCGATTGGAGTGAACCAATTTTAAACAGTAGCAAAGCATTAAAAACAACATTATCGACTCAAACAATGAGGAAATGTATTTAGTAATGTTACAAAAAATTGAAGATATATAGGTATTCGGCAACGCTTCTGTCTATTAGTCATTTTTATTATTATATCGTTTGACTCATATCTATAAGTATCATATATGAATCATCTAATCTTTCAAAAATAGAAAAATAAATAGTTCATATATAGGCTTTAACTGAAATTCGTATATTACATATAATTAGTTTCATAAGTCAACGAAGGTTACTTCACAAGTTTAATAGACCTATTACAAACAAGAACCATATCTTCCTCAAATGATATACTAATTTATCTCATTAGCATTCACACTATTCTGTCAAAATTAATGCTTATTTATTCACATTATTTTGAGTTAATCTTGCAGATTTGAAACTTTAACGGAGTACTGTTAAATTTTAGAATGATATTGTAAGATTGGTGGAAGTGTTATGGTCCGGAGGGTTTGAATATAAAATAGGCAGAACATTTTGGCCTGATATGGTCTCTTTAAATGCTAATAACCTCAAGAAAGAAACCTAAAGAGCGTATGGGTCAAGAGCGGAACCTCTTCAACATATGATCAATGTTGTTCCAGCTGTGACAACGATATTTTTTGCAAGTTATCTGTATCTACGGTATTTAATGTTTTTATCTAAGACACATAGTTGAGTAGTGATGATTTGAGGGGCATTTAGTTACGGTTTCTGGTAGACATATCAATCATATAGATTGTCTCTAGTTGGCATGAGTGAGTAATTATTATTCTCTATTATTATACTAACAGGTAGCGACCTTCGAGAATCTTTTATGTCGGAATAAAATAACTGGTGGTGCTTGTTACGGTTCATTAAATTTAAATTCTGCGTTCAAATTCAGCCGAGAACAATTTTGATTTTCATCTTTGAAGGGCCAATGATATAAAGTAGTACCAGCCTACTATTGGGTCTGTGGTATCAATATGCCCTCCCCGAAATAACTGAAGCCCTTGTTCGTAAATTAAAAGCCATTAATCTATTATAGCATCCTGTATGAAATGTCAAGCCGACACAGACTGGATTTGAGCGCAAACTTGAAAGGATAGCAACAAAAAGTACATCACTTGTGATTAGAGTTTCTGTTATTCATTATAAATTATCATGGATTTTAAAATTAGTATCAGACCACAGATTTTCGGGAGTTTAAGTTGTGGTCAAATGAATCAAACGTGGGTCAAAATTGAGAAGGATGAAAGGTGAAGTTGTCCTCATCATATTTTAATATGCGAATATAAAGGAACGAACGAAACTAAGGCCACCCACCCTCAACTCTGACTGAAATATTGATTTTAAAATTTCGCACAAGGCTACAATTTATAGGGGAAGACAAGTTTGACATTGGTCGACCTCCAGTTTGCCATTAAGCAGTATTTGATATTAAATATCGGATTCAATTATCATATAGAATGCAAAGTTTATGATAATTGGATATTGCTGTTACCGAATGAATAACTGAAGAGATGTTTTAATTCTAAAGCATATCTTTGAATTGATATTTCAAACACACAAATTACTAACGCTTCTTAATCGAAACGAAATAATCATAAGAACAATTTTTTTCAAATATGGTGTTTGTCGTTATCAACAAGCTTCAGTACTTCACTGCTACTTTATTTTATCGACCGGAAAAAGATAAAAGACTAAGCTGACCTTGGTTGGATATGGACTCAAGTATGTAAAACATCGGAACAACTATCGACATGTAATTTTCCGACACTATTTTGAGTCTGCTAGTTCGCCGTTCTGCACGAAACGACATAATACGATCTGATTTAAAAGAAACAAATAGACAAAAAATATATTTTACTTCAGTGAATTATTGAGGGAAGCTGTGTGAGCTAATTGTACTGTATATTTTTGAGATTCTATTAGGAAGGTGAAATTATAATCGAAGATACTTTAATCTCAGATTAAACGCTTGGAATTGAAAATTTAATCCTTTTACGACGTATTGCCGCAATAGTGGAATAGGTTAAACGTCATCTCTGCCGGATAATCTCTAAAACAGTATTGGACAAATAATATAGAATGATATGTTGCCCATTGCCTTCAATCGTTATTCTAGAGCGTCTTTGCTCAGGAACCCAGGGGTAGGGTAAAATTTGACAATCGTGTCCTTGTGAAAGGATTAATATCAATTAATTATAATAATATACTCTCTTCATCTGAAATTTCCCCTTTAATATTTTGAAGTGGTGTGACTACAGAATCATTAAAGCGCTGGCAAAAATGATTTCTAGTAAGGCTCATGTCTTCGTACGTTCTGATAGCAAGTGACGCTAGTTCAGTTTTACCTTTACCTTCATCGGGGTCAATAAAGTAAGTAGGCAGACTGGCATTGGTCAATTTAGACGATTAACACCTCATATTGCTGGCCATGAGGCTTGATTAAAAAAGAATTTCTTGTCAATGAGTCGGACAAAAGTCCCTGTTGTATTTATAGGAGTGCTGTTTGAAATATATTCTGTGTTCTAATCAAGAGAGTGTTGAGTTTAATTCTCATATATGTGGACACGATAAAATAAGTATCAGTAATATACACAGATAGATTTCTGTAACTGTTCACTCTTAACATCTGTGTGGCAATGACATGATATTATGAATCACTCTTTTGCGAACACGTCAAATCTTTTTATCAGTATGCATTGAGTGTGATATTTATTACTCGTCGAAGGTGAAGTGTGTCCTTAAGGAACTGACCTGCATTCAACAATCTGAATTGCCTGTATTCCCACTATTCAAACAATCAAATGGTATTCCAGCTTGGTTTATTTCAAAATCATTTTATGATTCATCCCTCGCTCGTCATTCATTCACTTGAAGCATACTACTTTTTTTATTGAGAATTTCAAAATTGGTTAAATATCACCAATTTAGCAAAAATTTAGAAGCTATTCAATTAGACAATTTCTTGTATTGAACACCGAAACGCAGGTGTTGTCGCGTGGTTAAGAAGGTTGATTCACAACGATATGGTGTCCGGTTCAGTCCTGCTGCGCGTTACCTTGGGCAAGTAATTTCTGCTGAAAGTCAAGGTTGACACAACAACTTGTGAGGGAATATGGTAGATGGAAATTGTGTAGAAGTCTGTCGTATATTCATATATGCCTACATACATACATACATACATTCATACATACATACACACATGCATACACACACATATAAATATTAACTTTTGATATTATATTAATACTGCTTCTGTCGCTAATAATTATTTTCCAATAAGCCATTTGGCTGTTCGCGAAATCAGCGCCTGTTTGGCACAGCATACACAGCTAGCAGAGAATTTATTGATATTTTCTGCATCCGAACGACTGTTGACAAGACCAAGGAGTGCCAAAATCATGTGGCCTGGTACTCTCGGCGGTGACGATAGCCGGCTATATATCTCCCACCAGCGATGTAAATCAGGGTGCTTACATGCAACGAAAGCCAATGTGAGAGCTTCTTCTGTAGTAAATACCGTAGTATTCTGTGTTCTAACACAGCACACAAATTGAGATGGGGATAAATATCACCTTTCAGTATTAATACTGTTTATTTTGTATATATATATATATATATATATATATATATATATGGGAGAATGTACGAAAAAGCAACAACAGACGAGGACAGGTGGTGTAAATAACAAAAGGATGTATTAGTATGACGCTCGGGAATACGGAAAGTCTTTGACGTTTCGAGCTACGCTCTTCAACAGAAAGAATACGGAGACAAGGAGAAAAACACGGAGAAAAATAATTGAATAGTCATGATATATATATATATATATATATATATATATATATATATATATATATATATATATATATATATATATCATATTTTAAGGCCGTGCTCCAGCATGGCCTCAATCTAATGACTAAAACAAAGTAAAGATTAAAGATAAATGATATATATATATATATATATATATATATATATATATATATATATATATATATATATATAAGTTAACTTCTGTCTGTGAATGTGTTTGTTTGTTTGTGGGTGGGTCGTTTTGTTTGTACCTCTCCGCTGACAACACGTCTCAGTTATTTTAGTATCGTTACCATACCAACTCTGACAAAGATCCTGATAGCATAACTACCACACTTTAAATAAGTAGTGAGATCAATTGGTTCGAGTAACTGTACAAGGCAGTATTTCACTATGGTCACAGTCCAATGTTTGCAAATGTATATAGTGAATAAGCGCTTGTTACTTTAGGGAAGCCACGAACTAGTTTTAAGCTATATAATATATGCACAAAGATCCGTTTCTGAATTCCTTAAGAATCATAGCTTTATAGGTTTCATATCTTCCTGCTCGTTAATGAAAAGAAACGCGGCGATTGTGAATGTTGATGATGGTACAAACTATAAATTTCAATGTGCTGTATTTGAAGCCTTCCACTTCAGTTTTTACCCTTACGGCTCTGTCTCTATTTCTCCCTGGCTGAAACTAATGTAAAACCCTCTGGATATATCAGTTAAATATTTTATTGTCATAACTGATAAGTAGATATTCGCGTCTCAAAGAAATTGAATAGTAAACCAATTATTGAGAAGTATCACGAGAAAAGATTGTGATAAATTCCAGTTGTCATCTAGCTCTCTTCATAAATTGCATTCTCATTAAGAACCTTTAACATGTGTCTATGTTGCTTCACCATCTCTGTTACTTTCACTGGGAATATAAACACGATTTGAGGGCGATATATAGTAACTTGTATAATGGACCAGTGTTCATCAATATTGCCTTCCATGACAGCTTGGCATGTGAAATCCATTCGAATGATTTGTGGTTGGAGAATGGATGAGCTATCTTTGTCCAGTGATTAAAATGTGTGCGAATAGTATGATCTATGCGTTAATGTCTGCACACAGCATGACAAAACAACAACAACAACAACATCTAGAACAGTATCTCCTACAGCAACAGCACAAAACGGAATAGAACTACCAAGGTGAAGTAAATATAATTCAAGAAATAAAATAAAATAAAATAAAATAATATTACTATATTTGAATAAATAAAAAGATTTGAATACGTTAACAGTATTCATCATGATAAATAATTCCCTCTCTCCTATTCCAATTGTGTATTATTGTAAGCAAATATATCATTTCTCAATATCCGAATTGATATAGGATGACACTCTGATTCGAATCCCAATACACAACACAACAGCGTTATTTGCGATTATCAACTACCATCACAACACCAACAACAGCAACACAAAGACTTGCACTCTATTTGATATACAGCTGGAATAGAAAGTTAAAGCCATTGTAATCCTCGAGTAAAGACGTTTCCATTTCACCGTAGTCTTCTAAGTATCCCATTGAGAAACGGTTTCAGTTCCAGTTGTCTCCCTTAAAATACTCTGAGAAATAAGTCGACAGAATATTTTCTATGGTTAAAGGCACGAAACGTAAACTACTTGCAGTCGTTGTCGATGTTGTTTGGACTGGAGTCAGGATTGATCGAGAAGACAAACATGATCGATGAAATCGAGTTGCAGAATCATAATGTAGTCGGACAAAATGCTTAAGTGCATTACGTCCGGCTTGTTAATTTCTAGGATTAAATTCACCACAGACAAATATTGCCATTCATCCCTTCTGGGTGGATAAAATAAAGTACCATTCAAATACTGTGTTCGACGTAATCGTCTTCTGCCTACCCATCAAAACTGCTGCTAGTGAACTTGCGTTCCCCTCAGAGATTGTTGTGGTACACTTCATTATAGGCCAAGCATACTGAGTAACCAGCCTTATGCATCTCAAGGCCCAAGAAAAAGTATATAGGACTACATTAATCGGATGCATAATGTATTTTGAGAATATTTTGCTGCCGTTTCTAGCAGATCAACTGATTAAGTAGAGACATGCTATTGGTTTGGTGTTAGACTACATAGCTTTCTAATAAGATGCTAGTTATCAAAGATATGACAAATATACTAATCAACAATATATGCATTCGTCTGACTCAATTTATCTCTTCAAATATGCCTATTGAGGAATTATTATTATATAACACTGATAGCCATTTGTAATGTTCTCCCGTATTTGTCACCTGGTCACATTCAGGGATGTAACGTGTTACGTGATATATATATATAGGGGTTTATAATTATGCATCCACATGAAAACGGAGTTGGGTAAAATATGATGTACAACACATATACATACACGCACACGTGCGGAGGCACGCACACACACCTGTATGTTAGTGTATATATATATATACATGTAGGGGTCGAAAATATCAGTTCATTGAATGAATATAAATCAATGTTAATTAAAATACATATCATTTTAAATATTCAGTACAATCTGCAAACGGAATTTAATTTTCTTATGGACGCCTGTGTTCAAACTGACGACTGTTCTAGTCCAGGAACTGCTGATAATGCGAAAAAATGGAATCGAAAATATGACGAAACATATCGTTCTTAATTTGTGCGCATTCTCTGTTATATAACTTCCCTCAATTCATGGCGCAAAATGTGTCTTTTAAGTATCCCTACAAGAAATGTCTAATGGCGTGAATTTCTGTGAACGTGGAGTGTATTCTACTGAACGGTTTTGTGCAATCCATTTGTTTGGGAAAATTTCATCAAAGTAGGGCACTTTCATTTCTGTTGTGGTGTGGGTGTGTCCACATATTTAAAGTTCTTTTGAATTTTGGCGAGACATATCATCTTGCAAAATGGAGGTAAAAAATCCATTCACATAACTGTAAAAAAATAAGAAACGAAAATACTCGATTTTATCAATAAATGCACCTTGTTAATATACTGAGCTGTAATAATTCTAATTTTAGAAATTTAAAATTGATTTGATCAACTAAAGTTTGTGACTGGCACCTTATTTTATCAAACATAATATGATGAGGGAAACATTGGGCATTTGGAAAATTCGATGGTCAGTGGTCCTGAATTCTGTTACCCTTGGAACTTTTCTGAACAAATTTATTTCAATGACGTTCATTTAACTCGTACGAAAAATTAATACACAATTGAAGCACTCTTTAGAGAAAACTGATACATTTCAATACGTAATTTGATTTATTCATAGCAATTGGAAAAGGAACATTGAAAGTTACTGATTGTGTCAGTAATTGGTCTTCCAAATGTACTGAAACTATTACATCAAGAACACAATCTATATTGGAAAGACAAATATACTTTGTAACCTACTATGCTTAGTGTAATGTATGAACAAAATATCCGTTTCATTTAAGTAGAAGTAAATGTCGCTATATACCTTTGATCAGAAAACACGAGATTGCGGCTTAGATGTCTTTACCAAATGTAATAGACGAGCAAACAAAGTCGATAGGTTTTAACCAGGACTTGAAATGGCATCACTAAATCCGTTTACAGGAAATTGCCTTATACACTGCAGAATACAACATACTGTCTAAATACGATATTGTTCAACTGAGCTGGATTCCTTATGTTTCGTTTTAACATTCAATGAATAAAGTCGTCCATTAGGAATTGAATCTAAAATATATGGAAAAGATCTGGCTGAAGCAATGAAATATATATATATCCCCGTTCACCGAATCTCTCTCTCTCTCTCTTCATTTTAGACATTTTCTACCCCATAGGAAAACATTTTCTGTCGGCTGACATCCATTCTTGTCTTGATTTGTCAAGAGAATCACTAGTAAAATATCTGATGGGAGATGGAAAGAATGGTAACATAAAAGACCTGAAAAACCAAAACCGTCAAAAACAATACAAAAAGTATGCAAATATAAAAAAGAATAAAAGAAATAACAGAAATAATTATTGCGAGAGAACTCTGTTTTGATGTGTTTACATTTGGCATTATTCTATTTCTGTGTTTTCTACACAGTTTTGTGTCTTGATCATCACAACATTGTGTTTGTGTGGTCGTATCGGAATAAGACTTGAATGGAAAAATAATATTAGAACCGATGTTAGTGCAATACATATATATATATATATATATATATATATATATATATATATATATATATATATATATATATATATATATATACAGTGTGTATGTGTGTGCGTGTGTGCGTGTGTGCGCTTGTGTGTGTCTGTGTGTGCTTTTTTATACAAAGGGCCAATAAAACAAGTGTAAGATATCAGAGCAGTAGCAGCAGCAGCGCTGGTGTCAGCACTAGCAACAGCACCAGTAACAAATGTTACCACGATGATGACAACGAAACAGGAAACGAAAATATAATTAAAGCAACAGTAACAAGAACAATGTGAGAAGTAGTAGCAGATGTATGGGGGTGATAGCGGGAGGACTACAAAAACCAATGTTACTTTGTTTCTACCGATGACGGGGGAATAAGAAGAAGAGGCTGTTTATGACTATAACGATAAGGGAAGGAAGATATGATGAGGATGATAATGATGATTCTGATGATCATATTAAAAGTGGCTTTGGTGTTTGCAATTGAACAATAAATAAATAGACAGACAAATAAATAAAATAAATAAAATATTGGCGGAGTAAGAGAATGGGAAAGAAAGGTATGAAAGAGAAAGAGATGACTGCGTTGGGGAATTAGTTAAAAAGGAAGTGAAAGAAAAGCGGATGAATGAAAGCATCAGTAGGAGAAGTAAAGCAAGCAGAATAGAAGAAGATGGATACAAAAAGAGAAAATGGGGATGTTGAGGGAAAAACGAAGGAAATTATAGAAAGCAGCAATAACAACAACAACGACAAATAGCTTCCATAAATGATAAGATTTAATATCAAGAAAAAAAGAAAATAAAATGAGAAAAGAACTGCAGTACTAATAATTAGAACCAGGAAATAGATCGTCGCAGAGAATCAGTAGAGAACCAAATAGAACTGGTTGCTGTTTATAGTTTACGATCTTTAGTTTCTAAGTTTTCAGTTCAAATCTCGCCCACGTTGCCGTTGTCTTTTATATTTCCGGATGCAATGAAACAAACTCCCTTTAAGGTTGCAAGTTGATTTTCTGGAGGAACACCACAGGAAGTACAATATCAGTCTGTGCAGTGACTAGCCATATCCTCACCCTACCCCTTATGTTGAAACTTCTTGGAGATTTCTTCTCGGAAAATTT
>NC_142935.1:64279398-64324398 GCF_046866305.1 Octopus bimaculoides
TATATATATATATATATATATATATATATATATATATATATATATATATATATTTATATATATATATATATTTATATATATATATATATTTATATATATATATATATATATATTTATATATATATATATATATATATATATATATATATATATATATATATATATATATATATATATATATATATATGTATATATATATATATGTATATATATATATATGTATATATATATATATATATATATATATATATATATATATATGTATATATATATATATGTATATATATATGTATATATATATATATATATATATATATATATATATATATATATATATATATATATATATATATATTTATATATATATATATATATATATATATATAATGAAGTGATAAAATGTCGCACTATATGTTGTCGGATGCTTTATTTTTCTGAGCTTTTGGATAGCTAAGGACATAGTAAATACCATCTTATAGGAAATTAATATCATCAATAAGTATAGAAACAGGTGTCTCTTCTAATGATTATTCAATTTCTGTTAAAACAAATGTGTTGTAATTGAATATACAAATAAAATTGTATTTCAGAGCCCGAATCTTCATTATGCAAACGACGTTAAGAGGCAAGCGGACCCGGAAGCCATGCTATTTTGCCACCAACTTCCATTTTTTGAAGTGCTACGATTGTGAGATATTCATTAAAAAAAAAAAAAAAACTACCGGACACAGTTTTAATCTCATCATTCAGCAACAAATCCCTTCTGGAAATGTTATTTAATAAAAAAAAAACTAATAAATAAATCTCAGAAGAAATATTAGGAAATTGTTGAGGTCGTGTAAGGACCTGGGCTCCTTACTTCAGAAGTGTATTTGTTAGCGGGCACAAATTTACCTGATGATAATCAGAATCATGAAGCTTTAAGCCCCATACGATTGAGTATATATAGAGAGGGTCGATTAACTTGAGTAATAAGCAATTTCAC
Source organism: Octopus bimaculoides (assembly GCF_046866305.1). Lineage (NCBI taxonomy): Eukaryota > Metazoa > Mollusca > Cephalopoda > Octopoda > Octopodidae > Octopus > Octopus bimaculoides. The sequence goes on from NC_142935.1 coordinate 64,280,384, forward strand.
ACAGCATGTTGGCAGTCTTCGTAAGAAAGCGGCTGGGATAAAGAAAGTAGTTGTGCATGATTTGTAAAACTTATGAAACATTTATTTGGAAATAAGCCTGTATTATGCATGGCACAAGTTCAAATCCTGCCAAAATCGCTATTTTTCTATCCATCTCCATGGTGTCAGCAAAATAAAGCAATAGTCACGGACTGAGTATTTCAACTAACGTCAACTCAAATTGTGGAGATCTTGCCTCATGAGAAAAAACATTATCCACGACACAACAACTGCGTCGTATTTCATCGAACGTTTTCAAACAGTTGGCCATTTTTTTTTATTGCAATTCATAAAAGAACAACAGCTAAAGCATAATAATAAAGAACTAAATCAACAAGGTGGGGAGAAAATAAAAATGGGTCAGTGTTTACACTAGAATTCCCGAATGTTTTATCTGTTTTTTCTTTTACTTATATATTTTCGTGTTTGATTCTTTATAAAACATATGATGTAATGATAAAACTTGGGAAATTATATGCATGAATTCTTCAGTTTAGGTTGAAAGCTGTCAGTTAAGGCAAATACATAAGTTGTGTGTTTTTTGTTTTCTCTCTCTGTTTCTCTGTCTTGGTTTTTCTGTTTGAAACAAAGGAATAAACAAACACATTGAAAGCGAACATATATTTCAAGATAAACTTCCAGACATTGAAATAAACAATGTTCCAAGGTATTTAACACCCATCACCTTTATCTTCTCAATCTTTTATTGTACACGTTTCATTTCTTACAACGTTCAACTTTTCTAGTTTTCAAAAGAACATTAGTCATTATTTTCTTTTATATAATAATTATTCATTTTAAATATCTATTTACTTATTTATTTATGTATTTATTGAAGTAGATTGTTTGTTTATTCTTCATTTTGTTTGCGTGTACTTGTTTGTTTGTTTGTTTTTTCAACATTCTGCTTCATTGATAATGTTCATTAATCAAACGTGTCTTGCAAAGACATACACACGCACACATATACACGTACACAAATACATGCATACATACATATTGTATGTGTGTACGTGATATGTAGCTGTGTTCAGGAATGTACATCTATCTATCTATCTATCTATCTATCTATCTATCTATCTATCTATCTATCTATCTATCTACCTATCAACCATTTTATATGCGTGTATATATGTGCAAATGTATATGTAAACATCCACACATAGACACACTGACACGTACATGTATGCGCACTATTTCCTTTTACTCTCACACGAGTGACACACACGTTCATGTATGTGTATGTGTACGTGTATGTGTATGTGTGTGAGTATATATAAATATACATATATGCGCTCGCACACATTCACACAAATGCCCACCATTTTTTTTCTTATACAACTGATACACATATTCAATGGTGTGTGTGTCTGTAAATGCATGCGTATATATATATACTCATACACACACACATTTATATATAACACTGAGTTCGTGGTTCTTGCCAAATTTTAGCAACGACAAGGCGATAGTTGATTTGATGATTTCAAACAGAAACGTAGTTGTTTAGAGAACGGTATGTTAAGACTCTTCTATTTGATGTAACTCCACTACATAGCCCAGAAGCGTGTATCCTCTCGAATGTAAAATGTTAACGTCTAGATAAGTAAACAAAACTTCCTCTTGAATCATTGGATTTTAGAAGGAATAAAGACAGTGCTTAATACTCATTTCTTTTTTATTCCTTTTGAGTAGATATATTTCTCCTTTTCTGATATCAGAACAGAGTCGAATTATTTAAACAAATAAAGAACTCTTCTGGTGCGTAATGAATTTATGTCGGGAACATGAAAGCAAAATTTCAAAACCTGCCGAAATTCGATATTTAGAAACTTAGAAGGCCGAAATCCTTCGAAATAGAGAGCTGGATGTTATTTATTCAGTGAGAATAAATAACATCCAGCGGCATTTTCCCATTTATTACACCGAGTACAAATTCCATCGTGGAAAACTTTGTCTTTCATCCTTTCGTACTCGATAAAATAAGTACTAGTTCAGTAAGCTGGTTCGTCTTACCGTACATTTTGTCCTTGTGCCAATATTTGAAGTTAATATCACATACCAAGTTCGATCTTTAAGAAGACTACATATGAACTGAGGCGGAGCAAATTAAAGGAGTAGGCTCCATTAATTAAGCCTTGTTGATATTGCCGACCTTGAGAATGGGAAAGCAAGGTTCACCTCTGTGGGATTTGAACTTATGAAAATGTGCTATATCTATAATCATACAATTTGAAGAATTACAATTCGTCACAAGTAAAAATGGATTGGGAATAGTATGTATCAAGTAAAGAAAGTTTCAACAGTATAATATTTGAGATATTACTGTAAAACCATTCACGCCCCATATACTTCTACACTCCACCTTCATCTCTCAATTATTCATTGCCCATTCTCCCCTACTCATCGGACAAAAGCCTTCTACGCATTCTAGTACAATGTTCACTTCTCTTAAAGACAAGTGGGTATTTCGTCATCACCAGTTACAATGTTAAGAATCCTGAGATTGACTCAAGGGAATTTTGCACAATGTTTTGAAAATCAATTAGTTTTCATTTCCACACTGCTTCCATTTCGTCATTAACTTTCTCTCTCTCCCCTCCCCCACCATTTCTTTCTACAAGTGCCCCACCCACATACTATTCGTCTACTCCTCCACAATGTTTCTTCTCTTCTATTAAGTTCTCATTATCAACGTCATCATCGGTTTCGTCGTCGTCGCCGTCGTCATCGTCGTCGTCAGGGTCGTCATGATCATCATGATCCTCATCATCATCACCACCACCACCACTATCATCATCATCATCATCACCACCACCACCACCATCATCATCATCATCATCATCATCATCATCGATAACGTCATCGTATTAATCACTTTAAGTCGTATATTAAAAATTGTTTTGTTACGCAATGTCTGCGTTTGTACTACTTTCTATCTATCTATCTATCTATCTATCTCTCTCTCTCTCTATATATATATATATATATATATATATATATATTGTTGTTGTTGTTGGCACTCCGTCGCTTACGACGTCGAGGGTTCCAGTTGATCCGATCAACGGAACAGCCGTTTTGCATTTATGGAGAAAACACTATGATATCCCTACTCTCACTTATATCACATTTCTCTAACACACATTTGTTGAATGGATATTATTTTTCAAGAATTTCTTTTTGTATTGTGTCTTTTACCTGTTGCAGTCATTAGCTTGCTGTGATTCTGGTGGGACCGTCTTGAAGAAGACTTTTAGTCGAACGAATTGCAAATATTTCAGAGTTTGAATCATGGTACTTATTCCATCTGTCTTTTTTGTGGAACTGCTAATTCATAGAGATGTAACCAGACCAACAACGGTTATCATATCAGGCACACGCCCAGGTCTGTTCTTATCCTGTATCTCTTATATCAATTAACAGTAATGTATCCTACGTCACTTTATAGTGGTGTACACTATATCATTCCACGATCTTGTACGTTATGTCAACTGATATTGTTACATTCCATAACTTTGCACAGCATATATTCTATCAGTATTTGCAATGTTATTGGGTCGTCCGGAAAGTTCGTGGCGATTTTTAAAGGAAAGAAAAAGGTCAATAAATACTTGCGGTTACATTTTTAATCAACCAAATATGAACCATTTTGTTGCACAATGCGTCTCCATCTTTCCTTTAGCTTGACAATACCCTCTTCGCAGAACTGAGGTGGTTTCAAGGCAAATAAGTGGAAAGGTAAGCTGCTATAAATCGGCACGAACTTTCTGGACAACTTAATATATTCCATGTAAATTCACAACAGTATATTCCATATCATTCCTCATGTAACAAGACAGTGTTATATTCCATATTATTTCACACTGGTATATTCTATGTCCTTTAACATTTCGTGTCAATGGTCACAGAATACAGTCAAATACAGTCAGTGTTTGACTTCAATTGACCATCGTGTAATCGATACCTACAATTTACAATTGCAGATTATAAATTGCTAGAGAAATACACAAATCCTAACGATTAACCCATCCAATTCCAGCCAAAATATAAAAGTGTTACAGTCACAAATGTAAGTCTTATTGTTATTTTCATAGACATTTTCCCGACAATCATCTTTAGGGCCATGGACATTATTAATCTGTTTAGTAGCGACAGTAATACCACTGGAATAATTTTTGTCTTGAGCTTAAAAAAAAAAAAAATGTACAAACATGATGCTAAAATAGCAGCCAGAAACCTAGGAGTGATAAGTTACTGTTTTAAAATATAAGGACACACTATATAATATGTTCCTTTATACATTGTTGATATATCTGTGACCATTGTTCTACATGATCAGATCTGTCGAAAGGCTAAGCAACGGCTTGACCATCTAGAAATAGTAGTCAAATTCCAGCAAATCATACGCTCTCATTTTCAAAAAAAGGGGGCACCATTCTGTGAGCCTATTATGTAAGGACAATAGGTTGATCCCGTATAAGAATATGGCTCATACGAATCGACAATAGTCTCTGTAAAGAAACCAGAGCACGTTAAAATATAAGACTAGTTAGAATATCGACCGTTTATATGCTAATATTCTCCCCAGCCATTTTAACTCAGCTAACTGTGAACTTTAACGAAGAAAAATGGTAACAGAATACGGAAATTTTCCGCAATAATGATTATATATTATCTCAGAACTGTCTTCCTTTTCTTTTTCTATTTAAGAAACAAAATTTTACAATAATTTATCTTACATAATTGCGTCAGAGTTAAATGATTTTCAGTCATTTTATTTTTGCAAAGAACTTCTGATTACTATGTCAAATGCAGCAGAAGGAATAATGTAAATCGCGAACAAATAAATAAAAGCAAGGAATAAAGAAACAAAATTTACTACGATGAAAAAACAAAGAAAGAAAAATACCCGTAAAGTGTAATCAACAAAGCACTAAACAGCTAAAGAGGAGGGGAAAAATAGATAAAACAGATAAAGAAAGAACAATGATATCAATGTCTTGATTACTTAGTAGAATTAAAACTTTTAGCAATGATCACATGTTTAAAACAAAAGCAATAAGACGAACAAGAAAAGATAAAAAAAGATATTGTTGCTTAGAAACAATAGTAATAATGGTAAGAAGTGAAGGAGAAGATGTAGATATAAGAAAGAAAGAGTGGAATAATTGTTTAAGTGGAGAATTCAAAGAAACACAACATTACAAGCCTAAACAAATGTTTGAAATAGAAAATGACATCAAATAGAATTGGAACTGTGATAACAATTAACAAGATGAGTAATAATTTTTTTCTAATTATAGCACAAGGCCAGGAATTTAGAGTAGGGAATAAATCTCGAGTACAAAAACCACAGTAATTGACTGGTACGTTAGGTTATCGACCCCGAGAGAATGAAACTAAGTGCACCTCGGTTAAATTTTAATTCAGTTGATTAAACGCTGAAAGAAATAGGGCAAGGCATGTTTGCCCCATGCGCTAACTATTCAACTCGGCCACAGCATTGAGGCCAGCAATTTCTAGGGAATGGGTGAGTTGATTACATCGACCCTAATGTTAAACTGTTTCTTATTTATTGACACCCAAAGGAATAAAGGTAAAGTCCACCTTGACGGGAATTTGCACATAAGCATCTAATTCTGACTTTGTAAAGATGCTGCAAGTTTGACACTATAATAAGATGTATAAGTATGATAATAATAATAATAATAATAATAATAATAATAATAATAATAATAATAATAATAATAATAACAATAACGATGATGATGATGATGATGATGATGATGATGATGATGATGATGATGATGATGATGATAACAATGATAACAATAATAATAATGATAATAATAACAATAATAATAATGATAATAATAATAATAATAATAATAATAATAATAATAATAATAATAATAATAATAATGATAATAATAATAAATACTGGGCTAAACTAAGTGCAAAAGAAATAGACAGAGAAAAATCCCAGCAATGGCTGAGAAGCTCAGGACTCAAAGCAGAGACTGAAGGATGTTTAATTGCTGCACAAGACCAAAGCCTCCCCACCAGAAATTACCAAAAACACATAATGAAAAGAAACATAACAAGTAACTGTAGAATATGTGGAGATGGACAAGAAACAATAAATCATATTATCTCTGGCTGCCCAGTCCTGGCTAAGAAGGAATATATTCACAGACACGACAGATCTGGGACCTATATACACTGGAAGCTATGCCAACACTATGGAATAACAACAGAAAAAAGATGGTATAAACACACGCCAGAAAAGGTCACAGAAAACGAGAAAGCAACCATACTCTGGGATATGCCAATACACACAGATAGAGAAATTAAGGCAAATAGACCGGATATAGTTGTCAAAGATCATGAAGAAAAAAAATGCTTTCTAATCGATGTATCAATACCAGCAGATGACAACGTTTCTCTAAAAGAAATGGAAAAACTTTCAAAATACAAAGACCTGGAAATAGAGGTAACTCGAATGTGGAATCTAAAAACAGAAACAATTCCTATCATATTAGGTGCCTTAGGTATAATAAAAAAATATTCCGACAAATACATAACAAAAACACCAGGACTTGCAAATATATATAACATAAAAAAATTGCACTACTGGGCACTGCACACATCCTACGCAAAACACTTTCAATACAGTAACCATAAAAACACCACAGCAAACCACAGCACATACCCAAGGCGCACAGAGCTGCGCTCGGTAGTGAAGTGAAACCGCGTTATAAAAATAAAACTACTGAACAATAATAATAATAATAATAATAATAATAATAATAATAATAATAATAATAATAATAATGATAATAATAATAATAATAATAATTTCGACAGTGTTCCCCACACGTGGATTCTGGAAACACTAGCCATAAACAAGGTGGCACCAATTATCATAAAATACATAGAGCACTCAATGAACAAATGGCAGACAGTGCTACAGCTCCAAACAAAAGAGGGACTTGTGAAAACGAAAGCCATCCCTATTAGAAGAGGAATATTCCAGGGAGACACGCTCTCTCCACTCCTGTTCTGCCTGGCACTCACACCTTTAACAGAATTGCTAAATAGAACTGGATGCGGTTACAAATGCTATGGAAAAACAGTCAGCCACCTTCTATATATGGATGACCTAAAATTATATGCAAAAAACGACAAAGAGCTAGAAACACTACTACAGACAGTACACGGCTTTACCAAGGAAATAGAAATGAAATTCGGATTAGAAAAATGTGCCAAAGCAACCCTGAAAAGAGGAAAATTAGTTAAAAGTAGCAATATAACACTAGATAAAGCCAATGAAATAAGAGAAATAGACGAAAGCCAACCATATAAGTATTTAGGAGTCAATGAACTAGATAGGATACAACATACACAAATGAAAGAAAAAATAAAGAAAGAGTACTACAGACGAGTTAGATCAATACTAAAAACAGAGCTCAATGCTAAAAACAAGATAATGGGTATCAACACTTTAGCTGTCCCAGTTATAAGCTACAGCTACAACATCCTTAACTGGACACTAAACGAACTATGTAAAATAGACAGGAAAACAAGAAAAATAATGACAGGATATAGGATGCACCACCCAAAATCTGACATAGAAAGGCTATATATACAACGCACAGAAGGTGGCAGGGGTCTTATACAGCTAGAAAACTATTATAAAATAACCACCATAGGACTGCAAAAATACCTACTCCAGAAGCAAGGGAAACTAATACAAATAGCCACAAAACACGAGCAAAACAAAAAACTGTTTTCAGTATTTAAGGAAGCTGACAAATACAAACAAGAAATCAATCTACCTAACAAATACGAAGAAGAAGAAGAAGAAGAAACAACAAAAGCTATAAAACAAATGAAATCCAAACTAAAACTAGAACAGCAACGGACCATGATAAAACGATGGCAAGAAAAGCCCCTACATGGTAAATACTGGGCTAAACTAAATGCGAAAGAAATAGACAGAGAAAAATCCCAGCAATGGCTGAGAAGCTCAGGACTCAAAGCAGAGACTGAAGGATTTTTAATTGCTGCACAAGACCAAAGCCTCCCCACCAGAAATTACCAAAAACACATAATGAAAAGAAATATAACAAGTAACTGTAGAATATGTGGAGATCGACAAGAAACAATACATCATATTATCTCTGGCTGCCCAGTCCTGGCTAAGAAGGAATATATTCACAGACACGACAGAGCTGGGACCTATATACACTGGAAGCTATGCCAACATTATGGAATAGCAACAGAAAAAAGATGGTATAAACACACGCCAGAAAAGGTCACAGAAAACGAGAAAGCAACCATACTCTGGGATATGCCAATACACACAGATAGAGAAATTAAGGCAAATAGACCGGATATAGTTGTCAAAGATCATGAAGGAAAAAAATGCCTTCTAATTGATGTTTCAATACCAGCAGATGACAACGTTTCTCTAAAAGAAATGGAAAAACTTTCAAAATACAAAGACCTGGAAATAGAGATAACTCGAATGTGGAATCTAAAAACAGAAACAATTCCTATCATAGTAGGTGCCTTAGGTATAATAAAAACATATTCAGACAAATACATAACAAAAACACCAGGACTTACAAATATATATAACATACAGAAAATTGCACTACTGGGTACTGCACACATTCTACGCAAAACACTTTCAATACAGTAAACATAAGAGCACCACAGCAAACCACAGCACATACCCAAGGCGCACAGAGCTGCGCTTGGTAGTGAAGTGAAAGCACGTTATAAAAATAAAACTACTGAATAATAATAATAATAATAATAATAATAATAATAATAATGATAATAATAAGGCCCTGATCGAGTACCAACCAGAGGTTCTCATGGCTTCTGATCTTAACTGATTGGAAGTGTTATCGTGTACCTTGTCCTGTCTTGGTATAAAAAATGGGCAACAGCACATATTCTGCTCCATATACCATAGATCTGCTTGTCAGTTGTTTGACCTTAATCAGTTAAGCATATCCCTTAGTGGCTGACGATATGTGCATATCTGATCTGGAGCAGATGTAGTAGGGGTGCATCATAGCCATGTGTTGCGAGGAATTCTTTGGGGTTTGGATAAATCACATTTGGAAACATCTGAAACATTTGAAATCAGTATGTCTATTGAATGTAATTGCCTTGCGCTGAAGATATCGCATACTGATTCAAAAAGGAAACGGGCTCGATTAGCAAAATATTTCAGCGCATGTATACAACTGGACTAAAGTACAAGTAATCATGATTACATCGCTCCTAATGTAGTACATTGCTTTAGGAGAATGCACAGACACAATGATTGCCCAATATGAGGCCCCACCGACATGTACTAGGTAAAATACGTACTTATTATATTCATGTCTCGTATACGTCTGAGTTCAAGTATCAAAATATCGACGGCGTATTCCTTGTTATCTAACACAACATCAAAAATATGAACGTTGTCTAAACATAGTAAAACCGTCGCTGTATTGATGGTATTCAAAAGATGTCTAAGCGGTAACTTTAAAAGTTTACATAATCTAATTGCATTGGCGATTGTAATATATGAGTTTTAATTAAATATATTTAATTTTCTTTGTTTCGACGCCATTCCATTGCTTACAATGACTCAATAAAATGTAGCAGATGTTTTACATAATAAACTTTATGTGTTGTTTCGAAATTCTGAACGCACGAAACATCTGCAGCAGATTTCGAAGAAAGATACGAGCTGTTGTTTCAATAAATAATTATACGAAGCGTATACTATCTTTATATAGCTTGAAAGGACAATATATTTCTTATCAGGAATATGTGCAGACGAGAATATATACATTCTCCAGAATATGCTGAAAATTAACATAATCATACCCAAAGAATCATTGCGGGCAAGCAGTTATCTAAGTCGTTATTCAAACGGTTAGAAGTTGTAGCAAACGGTCAAATGATTCTCTACTACTTTAGCAAAGGAAGGACTCATTAATATTATAACAAAATATATGGTCGCGACAAAATTTGGTCAGATGTAATTTTCATAATTTGAAATTTTAAGCTAATGGAAATAAACTGAAATGTGACATTGCACAAATTTAAATAGCTCAGGATCTATAGAAAATAACGTACCTTAAAGGAAACTTCTCACATTTAATTTTAGGTAGGAGAAACAAATATAAACCCAAAACAGTGACACACAAAGCAACGGGAAGTAATTTCAAACAATTAAATAAGTCTCACGGGAAATTACCCGAAATGCCAGCTGGGTCGACAAGATCTAATATGATGCGAACAAGTCCTTGGATACCACTGTGCTTGATAACAAATGAATAGAATTCACTTTTATATAAATATCACTAAATTCACGTAAAATGTTTTGGAATGCTTGAACTGATCCGCATATGCTAGTGTCACTAACAAACGCCACAGAATTGTGTTTACTTTCACTAAAAGAGAATCCATTCAACATTTTTACAAATGTCCTGTAGTAATTGATCTTAGTCTGTTTCGATGAAGTGTATTCCTTTCGCGCACGTATTTATTCAATTGCTATGTAGATAAATGGTCGTTCTACATACACACATATGTATTCATAACAGAATTTTCAATGCACCAGCTTCAAAGGAAATCTATCAAATATATAATGAATGCATTGTTTAAGTTGCAATTAATAAAAAAAGCAAACAACATTTTTCTGGTTTCGCTTGGGTGAGAGTTTTAACTATCGCAATCTGGCCAACTGCTTAAATTTAGCGAATTTTCACTCTGTTGCAGATATTCAGGTCTAGCCTCCGGTTTCAGGATAGCTTTAGAATTCCATACCAATCATCTCAACTGCTTCATAAATGTTCATAGGTTCTATATTTTCTCTTCAGTAAAATATATGGAAAACATACGAGTTAAATTGTATTTCCTATTTATTACCGTTAACTCAACAGCAAATGTAACATTACGCCATAGAGCTATGTGAAGTAATGAGATAACCTTTACGTAACCGTTTTATTTATTTGGAATATTAACGAAATTCTCTTTTACACAATACATGCTTAGTTAAATAAATGATGCAGTAATGCAGCCCTTCACAGACATGAAAAAATAGAACGATGATGTTTGAAAGCACTTTCATCCAGGGTCTGACCGACTGGGGTTGATTACGGTAAAACAACAGCAAAATCTATGAAGCCAGGATTCATATGGTTCGTATACAATTCTATAATTATATATATTCAGTGATCAATATATATGTGAGTTTACGCTTAGATGTACATGTATGTATGTATGTATACTTGTATGTATGCATCGATATATACACGCATATAAGCATACACTTGTTTGTACATACGCAAATACACACGCGCACATGCCACATTTGAATATTCAAAATAGGAAGTCGTGGGCCATTACAGAAACCTTGACAATGCACATTCGTAGCCTCTTCTAAATCATTCTTTTACGGTTCCATTGCAATATGTCGTTTTGGATATTGCTTCATTTTACTTCACCAGAATTACTGCTCGTTCAGTCCTTATTTACCTATTTATTTTATATTGCCATGTGTGCTCTGTTTAACAGAATCAGAAAGGTATATGTGTGTGTGTGTATATATATATATATATATATATAGTGTTCCGTTATTTATGGGGTCCATACAACGTGTTTCATGCAACGAGAGATAAATTTCATTTGATATCCAAAGGATTTAAGGGGGCGAATTGGCAGATTCGTTAACACGACGGAAAAGAGCTTTCGCGGTATTTCGTCTGTCTTTGAGATCCGAGCTCAAATTCTACCGAGGTCCATTATTCCCTTCATCCTTTTTGCGGTCGAGGAAATATGTGCATGTCGAGTACTGGGGATCGATGCAATAGCTTTAATCCCTCCTTCGAAATTGCTAGACCTGTACCCAAATGGGAAACCAATAATAGCGGGATGTAAATGCCAGCTACTATAAGTTTGATTCCATTGATATTAAAATAGTACAACCCGACATTTATAGTCGGACAATCATTAAGGTTCATGTTTGTGACAGCGAGTAGGCGTATGCATGCACATACATGTATACATTATATATATATATATATATATATATATATATATATATATATATATATATATATATATATATATGAGGAGCTATTTTATTGTCTCTTATTATTTAGGAAATCCTCATGAATGTATCGAATTGCAGCATGCTGGGAAAAATGTTATTACTGAGAATATCCAAGAACACACTTTAACAAAAGCAATACCATCACATGAACTAGAGATGCGTTTCAAGAACGATACCATTTCGATATTTATGTCTGTATTTCTAATCGATCTCAGACTAATAACAGAGAACGGGACAACACTGAGTGAACTCGACCACTGAAGTTGTAATCATAGTAATGATAACATTATCGATATTGATAAAAATAATAATAATATTGATGATAATGTTGATGATGATGACTTCAAAATCCACCACAATGACGAGAAATCTCTGAAATTATCCCCTCCCAGCACTCTCCCATTTCGTTTCCCATTCTATCTACGCATTCAAAACTTCAACTCCTCTCTTACCCGTCTCGCCGTCCATCCTCGCATCCTCGCATCCTCTCATCCTTTTTTTCCTTATTTTCCTTCCTTAATCTGCTGTAACAAGTCCTAATGATGTCTCCAAAACAAAAGATTCCGCCACCATTAAGGCAGAGAAGTGGACTTGAAAAATTACATTATTAAATAAACGCATTGATTGATAGCTGTCGTATCGAATAGAGTTCAAGAGAGAAAACTTTGTGGAAGGAAGGAAGGTCAACTATCAAATAATATAAGGAAGAACACGATGACTATAAATAGTCGGTTGATGTTAGTTGGCAACATTCCCATCAGCTTATCTGTTCGGTTCTGCCGGGAAGTGTGTCTCGCTCTCTCTCTCTCCTCTCTCTCTCTCTCTCTCTCTGTCTATGTCTCTTTGTGCACACACACACACACACACACAAACACACACACACACACACACACACACACACACATATATATATAATATATACATATTTATATATACATATATATACGTATTACACACACATATGTATATATATATATATATATATATATATATATATATATATATATATATATATATATATATATATATATATATATATATATTTATATATATATATATATATATATATATATATATACATACACACACACACACACACACACACACACACACACACATATATATATATATATATATATATATATATATATATATATATGTATGTATATATATATTGGTGTACGTATAATTTATAATTATAGATGCCTATATTTGTGTGTATGTACTTATACATATATACATGAATATATGTATATCTGTATTTATATGCATAATTGTATGTTTGGATATCTGTGTGCGTATGTGTGTCTGCATAATCTATATATATATGCTTATATTTAGTGGATGGTAAAAGATAGATAGAAAAAGGAGAGAGGGAAAGAGGGAGACGGATACCAAAGTTTGCTGTGGTGTGGTGTTATGGATGACCACACATGAACAGAATGCAAAGAAGCGTTTTAAATAGATTTGTATGTCGAGTTTTGTTGACTTTGAATTAAAAACAACAGACAAAACGATAGAACACAAAGTCTGTTCACATAAACACTTACAGAAATATGCATTATCATTATACGTATGTGTTGTGTGTGATACGTGTGGGGTATGAACTGATATTTATGTGTCCGTGTTCATGTGTAACATAACACGTACACACATATGTATATGTGTGTATGTGTAAACATGTGTATATACATATAATTATGTTCATATGTTTATATATACTTAAACATACTCATACACAAACACACACACAGATAGATACGTATATGTATGTGTGTACGTATGTATGTATATATGTATATATATATATATAGACACATTTCTAAATATATTTCAAAGTTGATAAATATCGTCTCCCTTTTATTTCTCTCTTTTCTCTTTCTTCTCTCATTGTTTGTGGGTATGTTTGTGTGTGTGTGTGTCTGTATATATATATATATATATATATATATATATATGTACGTACAAATACATGTATATATGTATGCATATGTTTGCACACACACAGGGGTACAAACATATATACATACATATACGTGTATGTATATATATGTGTGTCTATGTGTGTCTGTTTGTGTGTTCATGTTTGTGTGTTTATCTATAGCGTAATTATTTGTGTAAAGGTGCATACATCTATATATGTTTCCTTCTCGTTGTTTGCACGGTTAATATGTGTGCGTGCGTGTATATATGTGCGCGCGCAAGTGCATGTGCCCGTCTATTCACTTCCAAAATTTTATACGTTAAATTATTAATGGATTTCCATATTACTCGTAAACAGTTTTGGGGTTACGCAGGCGTGTATATACGCAAATATACACACACCACATACAAGCCACTCACCCACGTACCCCCCCCCCCCCCCCACACACACACGTTTCACGTTCACTATCATCATCAACCTTATTATCATAATCATCATCATCGTCAACATCCTTGTTTGTATTCTGTCTTCAAAAACGAAGATGAATAGAAGACATTCTTCAGGTTGAATGCTGGTTCCTGTTTGACTAAGACAATCCGGAACAGGCAAACTCTGAAAGGTTATTCTAATAATTTCTGTTTGTTTCTTTAATAGGTCTTACTGTATCTCTGTTTGATCTCAGATGTCACCTTCTGAATGTTCTCTGGTGGAAATTGCGCATTCAGTCGACAGGGTTTTCCTGGATCATAGGTTTTCGTGAACCTCCTGTCTGCATTCACTCTTTGTTTCGTAGCCCTCAATCAAACATTGCACAGTTTCCCTGGGGGTGGTGCAATCATCTCCGCTCAACGAATCCATTTTATTGTAATCATGCTCTGTTGAGCGCGGATGGGACTTTAGTGGATGTCCTTCAGTTTCTTTAGACACTTAAAATAACTGCCCTACATATTGAAGATTCACGTATGAGGATATTTTGAAAATGCCTCGAGTAGTGATGACCGTGTTCAGCATACTTACGATTGGCCCTTTGGCAAGGCATTGTACCCTTGCGGCCACCCTGTCAGAGACATGTGAAGTCATGGGGTTGCAGCATGGAGGATTGTGAAGAGTTAGTGGTAAAGCGCAATTGAGCCAACAGTGCTTCTTGCATTAAATCCTACAGGATTAACGGTCAGGATCACCAAGCCCTATCTAGAGAGTAACTGCGACGCATCTATACAGGTAGTGTCTATGTTTGTGTAATTAGCTAATGAAAGGTTCACACTAACTCAAGCTCTCAATTCAAATTCGTTATAATTGAACTGCATAGTGACAGAGAATCATACCTGCGAAAACAGCAAAAAAAAAAAAACATTTTGAAAACGATGTAGAAGCTCATAAAGCTTTGCACTTATTACAATAGATATCTCACTTGCCTGAGTGCAGGCTCGATATTGGAACGACACAAGTTAATCTTTCAACTTTTAATCAGATGCTTAATTTTTGAACTGTATGAAGAAAACGCTGTATGGTTTTGCCAGTTTGCTGCTAAAATGCTTTGTTGATCTTCGTTTCAAATGCAAATAAAATCACACAATTACACACACACATACAAACAAACACATGCACACATATCAGAAGCTGAAACATCGAAAGTCAACGGAATGTCGATATATCTAAAAGTGCCATTTGATTATTCTTCTGTTCCGCACTGAAAGGAATTACGCAAGCACATATGCCTACCCCGATACATATATGTACAGAGAAAGAAAGAGAGTGAGAGAGAGAGAAAGAGATAGAGAAGAGAGAGAGAGAGAGAAAGTGAGAGATAGAGGAAGAGAGAGAGAAGAGAGAGAGAGAGAGAGAGAGAAAGAGAAGAGAGAGAGAGATAGAGAAAGAGAGAGAGAAGAGAGAGAGAGAGAAAGAGAGAGAGATAGAGATAAAGAGAGAGAGAGAGAGAGAGAGAGAGAGAGAGAGAGAGAGAGAGAGAGAGAGAAAGAGAAGTAGTCCGTTCTTATTAAATGCTTGATCACTTCGTGTTAGATATGTTTTTCCTGTACACGAACGTTCGTTATATCTGTTTGAAATTTCCGTTAAAAAAATGCAAATACATCTTGCCTCAAGTGACACAGACTTGTTTGTGCTGTCTGACATGTGGATTTTTAAATATCTTAGTAGTCCAGCTGTAAGTTGAATATCTTTTACGAATATGGCATATGAATGTGTTTGAGATGTGAACTTATTCGGGATTTGAGCGACTGACGGACGATATTATTTCGGTGTTTGGCAGGAGTTTCACAGTTCTCTATTTCGGTTTTTGGCAATGTGTTTTTCAGTTCTCTTTGCATTTTTGCATAGTTTGATTGTTTGTTTCTTTTCCATTATTCTTTTTCCATTTATTTCTACCAAGAACAATAGGTCTCTGATCGTTGTTTGGGATATTCAACTACACAAGACCTGAATTTTGCAAGCCTGTGAACAACAGGGGTGGGAACTTCCATTCATATAGCTTACCATACAAACAAAATAAGACAGAATAAAACGGCGTATGGTTGCGGTCATCCTCCTCCATGGTGCGAATTGATGAGATTCCCGTTTTCTCTGGAACATTTGTATTTCGCCTAAATAATTTCCCGCTAATCCGGAGAATATAACGGAGTCTCATTTCTTTAAATTGTTCTAAGAATTTCATTTCGTGATTGTAAACAACCCATGTTTCCGCCAAATAAAGTTCGTGAAATATCTTAATCAGAGATCTTCAGACAGTTGATTGTGACTTTCTATCTCAGAATGAGATCACTCCAAAAACATCATCAAAGAATTTGAAGCTGCTTGTAATATCATTTGGATTAACAAAGCTAAGGCTATTCAAGCATTTTATCAACTCATAACATGGAAAGCCACAACTCTTCCTCAAATATCTGTGAAAGATAAAAGGTTAGATTTTGTTGATTCCTTTAAATCATTTGACAGCTTGTTAACTCAAAAGAAACTTTGGAAGCAGAATTGCATCTCACATTCAAAATGCATAGAAACCTTTTGGATTCCTTTTGGAACCTGTGTAGTTACAACATTATATATATATACATATATATACTAGCAGAAATACCCGGCGTTGCCAGGGTTAAAGGAATAATGAAATTTTAAAAAGGCGTCGAGATTATGCAAGTCTCAGCAGCTAGTAGTACACTGCAAGTGTCTCTGAAGACCGCTTCGTTGCTGGATCATAATTGGAGGCTGTTTCATAGAAGTTGCTTCTCTGGGATGTTGCAACTGCTCTTCGTTCTGCCGTGGAGATCCTATGCATTGTCAGCCGTGCATACCTCTGTTCATCACTTTGAGATGCTATGGCTTTTGTAGTACACAGTATGCACGTTTCTTAGCGTGCTTCCATTTCTGCAGCTGTCTCTCTTTCTCTGGACAGGCACATTCTTTTGGCTCATCTTGACATTGTGGACAAATTTGATACTATCCTTCTGGGCATGGTTATGTACGTATATAGAAATACATGTGTGCAGAATATAGTAAACAATGAAAATAACTTGGTAATATAAATTCCGGTTCTTAATATGACGGGCAGAATGTAAGTAAGACTATTTTTACGGAAAAGAAAGAATTACACAGGTTGAAATTCCTTTATTTACGTGTAGATGTTACGTCTCTGACTCTAGAAAACCCGAAGTAAATAGTGTACAAATTTTCAAAGACGTGAATGTAATATAAATAGTAGTATTTTTTTTATATTTAATAAAAAAATCAAATGAAGGGCCTAACATGTGTCTGAAGTCAAATTATTCATGCATCACAATGATGGATGAAATTGGTGAAGGCGTTTTCGCGTGAAAAGCGAATATACATACATCTCTATTATATATACATATATATATATATATATATAATCATAATCATAAATATACAGGGATTAGCTTGAGTTGCTTCTCCAACATACTGAAAATTTAGAAATATATATATATATATATACACACGAGACACAGGCACAGACAGAAAAACAGACACACACACGTACATTTTCTGTCTTGCAAAATGGTTTATGTCCATTTATTGTTTGCATCAATTTCTTAAACACAATTCCATGATAAAAGACGATTCGTTCCCATCTTGTTACTCATACTAACAGAAGAGCAATCGAGTCCACCTTTTATCGGCGAAAATGTCCAAGCTATTTGTCAGCGTTGATATTTACATATGAAACTAGTTAACTACACATTGACCCGTAAACTCCCAAGATATTTCTGCATCCCTAAACATAATCGCTTTTACTGCGAGAATATCTTTCATATTTGACGGTGCAGGAGAAAACTACAACCATAAAATAAAGGAAAGATATTGTTCTACTTTCAATAATATATCATAACATTATACATAATACATAATTTGGATCCAATCTTTTATCTTTTTTCTTTTGTCTTTTACTTGTTTCAGGTATTTGGATGCGGCTATGGTGGAACACCCCAATGAGGAAATTCTAATCCAAAGGATCGACCTCAGTACAGCATTTTTTTAAAGTCTGGTACTTATTGTATCGAATCCTGTTGCCGAACAGGTAATTTTACGAGGACGTTAATATGCCAACACATGAATACTTTCTGTTAATCGGTGATCACACACACACGCGCGCACACACATAACTGACTTCAGTTTCTACCTACCAAATGCACTCACAAAAGGATTCGGTTGATCTGACATTAAAATACAAGATACTTACCTAAGGTATCACACAGTGGGACTGAAATGAGGTGCCCTTTCTTTATATATATATTTTTTTTTTAATAATATGACAACAAAAGAATGAAGGAGACCGCGGTATTATGTAAAATAGAGGAATTTATCTATAGTCAGTTGTCATAATAAAACACAGTTTCCGACACCGGGGTTGAAGCCTGCTTTGACATCTCATGAGTTATTAAGACAAGACGCTATGATAAAAACCGTTGACTTCAATATATACATGCATATATATATATATATATATATATATATATATATATATATATATATATATATATATACATATATATTCGCCATGATAGATCGCTAGCCTCTAAAAGATAAAAAAAGGACGAGAAAACACAAGAACGTGTCATTCGGAGCTTCCTATCCTCAGTCGAGTACCAGATTATCTTAGCAGTTTCGACCGATTACACTCGTGACCTCTCAAATCTGGCCAGTCCCAAGAAAATCTAAGCTAAGAGTATTAGATTCCTTGGAAGAAAGCCAGCGAATGTATACGAAAACAATGAAGAAAAATAGCGGAGAAATGGTACACAATTACAAATAAAAACAACAGGACATTAACAACAGGTGTCTTTCGACTAAGGACGAATTAAATTAAGATGACGTGTGTGGAAGTGAAGCCTTAAGAGACGAAAATCGTGGGAAGGAATGCATAAGATGCTAGACGGATGGTAGTTGAACTAAGAAAGAAATGTCAGATTTGGTGGAACACAAGTCACGTGGAAGAAGACGAGAGAGGCAGAGGGATTGAAGAATTATTGAGGGAGGCACGAGGTAAAGAGAAAAAGAAAGGAAAGGGACAAAGTGAGGTAAAAGAGGAGGGACAGTGAGATTGAAGGGAAGGCCAAGGAATGTAAGAGAGAGGGAGCGAGAAACAGAAAAGTGGAAAGAAGACAGCGTGAAGTGGGGTGATAGAAAGAGTAAGAGAGTTGTACAGAATTTATATATATATATATATATATATATATATATATATATATATATATGGGAGAATATACAAATAATAACAACAGACGAGGACAGGTGGTGTAAATAACAAACGTATATATTAGTATGACGCTCGGGAATACGGAAAGTCTTTGACGTTTCGAGCTACGCTCTTCAACAGAAATAATACGGAGACAAGGAGAAAAACACGGAGAAAAAAAATTGAATAGTGTTCAGTCAACGGTCAATCATAATAATGGCCGATCATAACAATGGCTGACCGGAAGTTAGAAATTCTTATTTCAGGAGAGCTAAGAAAGGGGGAGATAACAAACGGTGATCGGGAACGAGGGGCTGTGTGTGGGAGGTAGAATGCTGGTGATCTTGACGTATGTAGTGTGAAAATGGGGAAGGGAGAAAGGGAGAAAGTAGTTGGTCAGTTGTAGTGTGTGCGTGGTGTGATGCGAGGGTATTGGTGTGGTGTGCGTGGTGTGATGCGAGGGTATTGGTGTGGTGTGATGTGAGGGTGTTGGGAGGTGGGAAAGGCATGGGTGGAGTGTGGGTTAGGCTGAGGGTGGGGTAGAGGTAGGGGTCTGTGGGTAGGGTGGGGTATGTGGGTAGGGGTGGGTGGTGGGTGTAAGGAATTGGATGGGGTGGAGTGGGAAGGTAGAGTAGGAGTGTGTTGGGGTGTGGTGGGATGAGCTTATGAGGGGGTGTTGACGAGGAGGGAGAAGGGGAAGGTGGATGTAAGAGAGGGGGAAGATGGGTATGGGAGGGGAGAGGAAGAGAGGAGAGAGGGTGGGTATAAGAGAGGGAAGGTGGATTGAAAGAGGGGGAAGGTGGGTATGGGGGGAGAGAAAGACGGGAAGGTACATACACGAGACCAATAATTTACGTGCACCATGTGTGTATATATATACGCGCACACACACAAAAATATCTACACACGCATATATACATATATACATACATTCACATTGCGTATATTTATACGTATATAGATATCTATATATAAATGTGTATATATATGTATATATGTATATATATATATATATACATATGTGCGTGTGTTTGTGTGTGTGTGTCTGTGTTAGTATTTGTGTATTGCAAGTAATATATATTTATTCAACTGGGAAGCTAATTGCATCATCAGCGATTTTTAATCGCTGTTTTCCTATATCATTAGCGATAAATATTTACATACCATGCGGCTGATAGTGCATGCTTACTTACCATGGCGCAAAAGCCGTGTCTAGCACCTTCTCCGCCGCTACCAGATGATTTTCGTTTGTTATATTCTTATCTATAGAGACATTACTTCCACAAGAGCTATTATCTTGAGGTGAATACCGCATTCAATTTGCGTTAATTATGGTAGACAGATGGCTCTTTTGATCTAATACTGCAACCGCTGCACATAACACACAAACAGGAACAAGCACCCATATATATTTAATAGTATGTATATATGTATATATATATATATATATATATATACATATAGTTTTATCTATATATTGTATGTATATACATACGCCCCCCTTCCCGCACACACATACATATGTATACTCACATACATAGATACACACACGTACATACGTTCATATGCGCACACGCACACGCACACACACGCGTATATTCGTCAGTGCCTGAGTGTATATATATATGTAAAGTGGTACGCATGTATACACTACGTACGTATGTGACATAATCATGCACACACACACACGCACACACACGCACATATATATATATATATATATATATATACTCATAATTAATTTTTCTTGACAGATGAATGAGACGCTTGAGTAAACTCCTCAATAACGAAACACTGATGATTGCTGGAAACAGTTGTAAGTCAAATTTACTTCAATGAAGACAAATTTATAACGACCATTACATATGCCTTATCTTCATATATATATACCTTGTCTTCATATGTATACATATATATATATATATATATATATATATATATATATATATATATATATATATATATATATATATATATATATATATATATATATATATATATATATATATATATATATATATATATATATATATATATATGTATATATATATATATATATATATATATATATATATATATATATATATATATACATACATATATATATATATATACATACAAATATATATGTATATATATGTGTGTGTTTGTATGTATATATGCATATGCATACATATATATGTCTGTATGTATATATGTATATGTATATATATATATATGCATATATATATATATATATATATATTTATTTATATATATATATATATATATATATATATATATATATATACATATATATATAAATATATATATATATATATATATATATATATATATATATATATATATATATATATATATATATATATGTGTGTGTGTGTGTGTGTGTGTGTGTGTGTGACAAAGTTGGTATGTGAAAGCACGTGGTTGGATGTATAAAAGATAATAAGAGTGAAAAAACTACAGAAGGCTTGTGTTACATGGTTAACGTATATATTTAAATTATGTCAGAAAAATATAAGAAAAATGTTAGAAAAATGTTATAGAGAAATTTGAAAAGACAACACAAAACCGGTTATTTCTCAAAATACAATGTTTATATACCAAAAAGATTTTCTAACATTTTTCTAACATTTTTCTTACATTTTTCTGACATAATTTAAATATATACTTTAACCATGTAACACACGCCTTCTGTAGTGTTTTCACTCTTATTATCTTTTATATATATATATATATATATATATATATATATATATATATATACAGATAGATAGATAGATCGATAGATAGTTCGATAGATACACTTACCAGATTAGGTACACGTTTATATACTTGCTCACACGAATGCAAATACTTATATGCTATACACGCACAAAATCACTACACAAACAAGCAGGCGCGGCCAGCAATCACACACATATAGATACGTAGGTATATACATAGATATTATATATTTAAAAGAAAGTATAGTCTTAAATATATAAAAACCTATTTTGTAATAGATACTCCAAAATGAAAAGAAGAAAAGATGACAGAGAAATACAGAAACGCATTGAAAGAGTGAGACAAAGATGCAGAGAATTTTCAACTACCAAATCTACCAACACAAGGTAATATACGAAGTAAACTAGCGCACTGATTGAGTATTTTATGACTAGATCCGAACATAAAACAACTGATGTCGAACAAGGCCCATTAAAACTACGGCAATTTATGAGTTGCAACTCTAGGGAATAAATGCTATTATCTGCGTTATATATTTGGTCAATAACAAATGAACACACGCGTGCAATATTTGCTAAAATATGTTTATGTATTCCGACCCAATTCTTTTAAACATCATTCCACCACAAACAACTCAATAAACAAGGTACTTCATTTCATTCTGAATAGATGTGAAAGGTAATAGTTTTGTGTGAGTATGTGCCTGCACGTGTCTGTGTATGAGTGACGGTATATATACATCCATCCATGTAACCATCCATCCATACATACGTACGTACATACACACATATATATATATGTATATGTATATATATATATATATATATATATATATATATGTATATATATATATATATATGTATATATATATATATATATATATATATATATATATATATATATATATATATATATATATATATATATATATATATATATATATATATATATATACGTATACATAAATGTATGCCTCATATGGATATGTATATATCTATGTGAATTTATTTTGTGTATGTATATATAAACATGTTTTGTGTGTGTGTATTTACATTTAAGTATGTGTTTACTTGTGTCTGTAGGTTGGTATTACTTAATATAAGAATTCGTCTATTCTCCAATCTGCAGTCCTTCCTCTGTTCTGGTGCGAAAATCTCCAAGATATAACAACCGATTTAGTCTTGTATTTTGCATGTAACCAATATCCAGCACTGATGAGTAGGATTTGTTAGTACAATTTCTCTTTCGTCTTGTATTCATACTTTTAAATATTCTCATTCGTCCAATGTCTTTGCTACACGTACCATGCTACACGTACCAAGAGGTACGCACGTGACATGAAAGCAATTTACACACAACGTACCATTAGGTACACGCGTACCATGAAAGGAATCGTAAATTATATTTGTCATATTGCAGATTTGAACCCCACGGAGAAGAGTGCTTTCCACAGGGAATAACGTAAGCCGTTTTGATTGTTAAGGGGTTGATCGTCAAGCGAAATATTATCGAGGTTCTCCAGGTTTTTCCTTGTATATCAGGAAGTCACTCCTTCCTGTTAGTATCTTAGGATGAATAGGACTAGTATTAAATGTCCCTTCGAATTATATGCCCTTACTGAAACAAGAAAGTCACGTAATTGCTTTTCATTCACAATGATTGTCTTGTACTGTCTTCTTTGCAATTTGTGATTGGCCGGCTTTGCCTAGAGTATTCTCAGAAGAGGTTAAAATATGTTGCAAATCACACAGGGAATTGAGTACATGAGAAATTGAAGGGTGGGCAGAGAATTAAATGGTGCGTATAATACATAGTGTTTGTGGTTTTTTGGAGATTTCGAATTTAAATAATAAACTAATACACTGGTTGTTATGAACTGATGATACAATGTGTGTATTTCCACAAGTTCCACAATTTGGCTTCGGCCTCGATGAGCTTATTATAAAACCAAACTGCTGATATACGTTCATATTACATCAAGCTGCATGAAACAAGACCTAACTTTGCTTCATCTTCTAACCAATTACATATTGTATGGAATTAAGTACTTAGTCTGACAAAAACAATCCACCTATTTTTATGGTAATAACGAAAGTTGCTAGCATGCCAAAATTTCTGAATGCTACAACACTTCGAAAGTTGTAAAATCCCTACGTGAATATGAACTAAACATACTGCTACATTCGTGTTTTAAAAGCTGCTGTTGTCTGCTACCCAGATAATGAGGAGAGCGTTTGCTTTTTCTTCTTCAGCAATGAAATCAGTAATTTTGTTAACTTTTTCTCTAATTCCTTGAACCAATATGTTATGATTATCATACGAGAATCTCAATTGTTCTTAACGTAGTGCACTTAAGTCTCCTAACAGACATATATTCGAAATATATTGGGGAGGGGGGACACATTACCGTACATATATGAATGCATACGTATATACATAAATGCATACATATGTTATAATGCTTACTGTTTTTGTTTGCATGTAGGGTCAGTCTACTAGGGTATAGTAGCTGTTTGCTATTCAGTAGTACAAGCAGAATGACAACAATGAAGCTCACGTGCCTTTATATGTGTGTCTTGCGAAAAAAGTGTTGCTTGCGAGAAAACGAAAGACGTAGAGCGTTTGCAGGCGAAAGAAAACTGACCGCTGATGTTCTATAAGAGTTCCTATCTATACCTATGGGAATAACAGAATATATGTCCTAGAACAAATGAGTATATGTATTTTATCTATTCTAACCGCCAAATGATCGCAGAATTGTTACTGAAGCAAAAAGACCAAGATAAGTTTGACAGGTGACCACATAAATGTCCGAGTACTAACGCCGAAAAGGGAGGAAAGGATCCCGTTGGAAAATCTAGGCTAAGGTTTCGATTATTGGCTATGAATCGAAGAAACAAGTTGTTACACACACATGCACGCGCGTGCACACCTGCACACACACACACACACACACACACAATCGAATACACACATATATATACATATATAGAAAGAGCAAAAAAATAAAGAAAAATAAAGATGTACATAATTTGCATTTTAATAGATTCTGTATACACATTCCACAGTCTTCTAGCTGTGTGAATTTTAATATTTTTGAAAGAATGCTTAAATTCTTTCTTATCCTTTTGTAGTTAACAAGGCCCCGGGATGGTTCAGTTCTTGTGTAATTATAAAATATAAATATTTTTCAAAGTGGATGTGATAAGTGTTGTTTGTTTTCTTTGTTCGGAGATAATAGAAATTCTATTTCTCTATGCATCGGATGTATTCGCCACTGTATTCTGTTTAATAATACAGCAGAATATTTTATTCATAATTCTTATTTTAGTATTTTAGCGATCGGACTTGAATTCTTAATTCAGTATAAGCATCGTCAACAAATGCATCTCATTGTTATGGTTACTAAAATAAGTAGCGAGGATACTGTTTACATTGGAAACATAATCTTCGATTCAGCCATATCTCAGAATTGACGTCATATTTTCTGTTGCTAGAGACACCGGCGGTAAACAAAGGAAAAACACGGGCTTATATAATCTCACACATATTAACGGAATGGTATTTGCAGCTTCATTTCAATATGTATAGTTTTATACGCGCAGCCAAAACTGTGTTCAGGCATAGTAGTACGTAATCGAGGCTGGATCGTGCGAGTCAATTTAAACAACTTCCACCAAAACAGGCGTGAACCTTTCTCATATTAAAAAATCATTCGTGCTGAATCGGTAGCTATAATTAGAGTTTTATTTCTGCAGTATGCATGACATTGTTTGTCTCAATATTCTTATAAATGTAGGTATGTGTTTAGTATCTCTTAATTTAATTTCATTGTTTTGTTTTATTGTAACGAAGGCACTGTTTTCTAACAAAAATACAAAACTCCATCGTTGGAATGTAGTTTGAACGTAATAACAATCTTGTATATGTTTAGTGTTCCTCTAGCAGATTGTATTGGCAATGCGCGTGCTATCTCATTTCTGAAAACACTATATTTTCCAGAGTGTCACTGAATCATTGACTACAAAAAAAAAGTGCATCTTTTATTCGAAACGTAAATTTATAATGTGGGTTTAGATGCTGAAGGCTACGTAGTTAAAAGTAGCCATCCTCTTTCTCTTTGATTCTTGCAAGCTGACCTCTATGACGCTGTGCACTTTTCTTTTTTATATGCTAAACAAATACATATGGTCTATTATATTTGTATCTGGTAGATGTCTTGTTGGGAATGATTCACCATAATCGTGTACACAGAAATGACAAATATAACTCAAATATTAGAGGACGCCAGAAATAGCGCAAGAATTTCTGGAACATGGGATAATCCGAAGATTTGTTGGACACAGTACGAGGTGCTATCGTTGGGTCTAACACATCGTAAAGTAAACGCTACCGTGAATGATATCCAAAACTACAGTGGAAAAGGCTACCCACTGGATTTGGTTAAAAGGAGACCATGATCGATGACTAGAAGAATATTGAGCTTTATTTGATTACCAATTGATCTAGTAAGTGTTGCCTCATATCAGTGAGATGGAGAGGTGCGCAGTGATACCATCGAGATGTAGGCCCTAATACGGCGCACATTTTCTCCAGATGACCAGATACATTTGCTGGCTTCCAGTATGCTGAACTTTCAACCGGTATTACTTGTTTGTGCAAGGTGTTTGCAAAACATCAATGATTTCCGATGGCGAATCCGAATTGCCAATTTACATTCAAAAGATGCATAACGTGCTATATGAATTGATGTGAACCACACTGAAACACTGCTAAAATGCATGCAATGGTAAGCAAATATCTTAGTTCGTTTTCAAGACAAATGATTCAAGTTATATCGCAAGTTACACTGCCGTTCATTAGAAGTATTTTATCTAATACTGCCACATAATTCTATACATTGAACCATCCTTGAACGAAAAAAGTCCTACTCAGAAGCCCGTCCAACCGACGTATGTATGTATGTATGTATGTATGTATGTATGTATGTATGTAGGTATATATGTATGTATATATGTATGCATGTATATATGTGTGCATGTATGTAGGGAGGTTTTTATTTATGAGGTTCCATACTAATAACAGACCAACAGAAAACAACGCCATACTGTTCATTTGCCTGGTTAACGATAGAAACGAGATTTCACAACTACATGATGCATGAAATCACTTGTAAATTCAAAGAATCCTACAGCGGAGGTACTATCAGGTGCCTCAAAGCATCTCCCACATGAAATCCTTGAAGATTTACTGAAGATGGGTTTCTCAGTCCTAAATCTGAAAATACAAGTTAAACCTTCAAGGCATTAGTGTCGCGTATTTCTTATAATTTACGTTGTCTTCGCTTTTCTAACAAAAAAAGAAACCATTGATATATACGTGTGTGTTTGTGTGTGTGTGTGTCAGTGTGTGTCCTTGTGAGTGCGTGTAGACGAGATATATCTGTGTAGGTGAGTGTATAGGTACCTGAGTACACACATACGCACAAACAACACTTATATGATTGGATCCATTTTCTCTAAATATTTAGGCGCAAAAGTTTATCATAGTTCACTCGATTAATTTGGCTGTTGTTTCTCCAAGTCTGTTTCAGTCTCTCTCTCTCTCTCTGATATATATATATATATATATATATATATATATATATATATATATATATATATATATATATATATATATATATATATATATATATATATATATATATATATATATATATATATATATATATATATATATATATATATATATGTATGTATATATATATATATATATATATATATATATATATATGTATGTATATATATATATATATATATATATATATATATATATATATATATATATATATATATATATATATATATATATATATATATATATATATATATATGTATATATATATATATATATATATATATATATATATATATATATGTGTGTGTGTGTGTGTGTGTGTGTGTGTGTGTCTATATATATATGCATATATATATATATATATATATATATATATATATATATATATATATATATATACATATATATATATATATACATATATATATATACACATATATACATACTTATATGTGTATGTACATACATTTTTATCTCTATATCTCTATCTCTTGTCTATCTACACCTCTATCTCTTGTCTGTCTCATATATATTTATATATATATATATATATATATATATATATATATATATATATATATATATATATATATATATATATATATATATATATACTTATATATATATATATACTATATATACACGGTTACATACAGATATACATAAATACATAAAACAAATAAATTCTACATCATTAGGCAAGTAAACCAATTCGATCGTCCACTGACATACAGACCTTTCTGTCTAAAGATTCGCTATGTAACACCACCCTCATTCTATATTTCATATGAGATGTTGTATGCAGCTACACAGCATTTTGTGACGCCAAAGCCCAGTCTCCCGCACTAATTCTGCTGTTGTTCTCGATTGTTGTTATTACAATGGGGGATATCTGTATCTTATAATTGGGTAATAAATCCATCTTTCTACCTAACGAGACGTTTTAATCGAATTCCCTTATCGTAAATATAATTTTATGAGAATACATACCCTACCATCCACATCGCCTGTTACTATTCTTCTCCACCTGCGTGTTCAGCATAATTGAGATTCAAAGTCTCACCTTACCTGTAGTTTATAGTAATTGTGGATGTTTTTAGTTTCTGGCATTTGTGTGTCCTGATGCATTCATTCATTGATTCATTAATTCATTCTTTCCTTCATATATTAAATCTATTATTCTGAGATTATTTTATGCATCGTATATATCTTATCTTTTACATATTTTTACCTAGGTTTTGTTTATCAAAATATACGCTTCAGCTTAAAATTTCAGTCTAAACTTTCGTTTATGTCTATCAATGCACATATTCCACAATTTATTAATATTTGAATTTCATTTCAAATATGGATATTTTGGTTGTTGGTACTGACTTGCAGGTTATTCACAAAGAAATCAATCTATAATTATAGATATTTCTGATTGCCATTCATAGAGAAGTTTTATCTAGTACTTCAAAACCAAATATTACTTCACCTATGATTTATCACGAGGTTCAGGCTAGCATCACTGAGAATAATACACAGACTTGCATTTTATGTCATGCGGGTAGGTTTTTCTAGCAAATGACTGAAACAAGTATATATATATATATATATATATGGGAGAATATACAAATAATAACAACAGACGAGGACAGGTAGTGTAAATAACAAAAGTATATATTAGTATGACGGTCGGGAATACGGAAAGTCTTTGACGTTTCGAGCTACGCTCTTCAACAGAAAGAATACGGAGACAAGGAGAAAAACACGGAGAAAAAAAATTGAATAGTGTTCAGTCAACGGTCAATCATAATATATATATATATATATATATATATATATATATATATATATATATATATATATATATATATATATATATATTTATATATATATATTTAGCGATATTTTGTACGTGTTCACTTGTTCAGTTTCTAAAATAAGAGAACTGTGATCGATGTAATCCACTTAGCCTCTCCCGCAAAATTGCTGGTATTGTAGCACATTTTGAAACATATATGTGTCTGTAAGTATATATCCATATACACACATATATGCATATATATATATATATATATATATATGTATATATATACATACTCATATATATATTTACACACAGAAGCACACAGGCACAAAAACATTCACACACATATATAATATATACATACTCGTATATACATATATATTTATATGAGTGTTTCTATGTAAGAATATAAAGAGATAGATGGGAATTCTTATATATATACATTTATATACAAACATACACACACATACACACACACACACACACACACACACACACACACACACACACACACACACACACACACACACACACACACACACACACACACATATATATATATATATATATATATATATATATATATATATATATATATACATACACATATACATATATACACATATATTTTTGTGTGAGTTTGTGTCACATAGAAAAGGCAAATTTAGAAAATTATTTGGATGCAATATCTTTACTAAATTTACAAAAACAACACAAAACAAACATATGTACGCACACAATATTTCTTGTTAAATAACTTAAATAAAGAAAACATAACGTCTTATGGACAGAAAAAAATATATAGCATATTGATAAAAATGAAGATATCACTTCTGTATATTCATAATTGCTTAAGATTTTAGACGAGATTCCACCTCAATATAGATATTACATTAAAATTTCAATTAGTTATTTCATTTTTTCTTATTTCGATGATTTTCGTAACGTGTACGATATTGGCATAACTCATTTTTTCCCTCATTACTTTCAACATAAATTATTTTCTCAAAACATAGATAATTCACTTATTAATCTAGGCCAATAAACATGTAAAGATAATATATAATTCATTGGAGGTGATATTAT
Source organism: Octopus bimaculoides (assembly GCF_046866305.1). Classification (NCBI taxonomy): domain Eukaryota; kingdom Metazoa; phylum Mollusca; class Cephalopoda; order Octopoda; family Octopodidae; genus Octopus; species Octopus bimaculoides. Next base: position 64,311,420 of record NC_142935.1, read on the forward strand.
GTTTAATTAAATTCATAATTCATTAAAATTTGTTTTCATTTCATTGTAAATGGACATTTCAAAGAAAATGTCTGTACGTTTGCGTATGTATTTTTGTATGGTATGGTTTCGTCGTTTATATATATATATATATATATATATATATATATATATATATATGGTTGTGTGTGTGTGTGTGTGTGTGTGTGTGTATGTTTGTGTCTGTGTGTGTGTGTGTGTGTGTATGTATATATACATATATATATATATATATATATATATATATATATATATATATATATATATCCATATGTATATGTGTGCATATATATGTATATATATATATATATATATATATGCATATATGTATATGCATATAAGTATATATTTAGACACGCACAGACATATATATATATATATATATATATATATATATATATATATATATATATATATATATATATATATATATATATACGTACATACATTACCCTGTATGTACTTTAATACGTATAAATGTATAAATATGTGCTTATATGTACACATGTATGTATTTGAATGAATGAATAAATAATTAAATGAATATATATATCTATATGAAAAATTATACGCACTTTCACCATTCCAAGTCTTTATTTTCGTCACACTGCCTTCAGCACATGCGTGCTTATAGTTCGTACTGTTATGGTCACGTGATCGACGTTTGAGCCTGGTCGCGCCATTTCTCTTCCTGGGTTTACAGTGTAAGCATGGCCACTCCACTAGCAGTGTGCCCCAAAGAAGGTGAACGAATAGTGATTCGAGAGATTGGATCATTGCCATCTCTTGAGCTTACTAAATCTTTTCGTCAGTGATGGAAGTTTATGGGATCCTGCTCCTTATTCGTGCATCACGCTTGTCTGGCCACTTTTGAACCTCGATCCACACTACACACTTCTACATGGTAGTGAACTGATTTTGTATTGGGCTAAAAGCTTCCAACGAATTTCAGCACCTGATACACCTTCCGATCAGAGAAACTTGGCCACTGGAGGAGCAAGCCCATGCCGTCCTCAGCGCCTCCTTCGTGGGACGCTGGAGCAACTGTTCGGTCGAGTTGCTCGGGGTCTGCTTTGGTCCGGACCTCCAAGCAGAGAAGAACTGAAATGAGTTAACGAGTAGGTTGGTCACTCTAACCCCGCAATGGGAAGAGACGAAGCTGTCTCTAAAAGGTCGCGCGGAGGTGGCGAACACGTACATGGTTTCCGTCATCTACTACTGCCTGACCGTCGTGCCTCGTTCCAACCCAACAACCACGAAACTAGAATGCATCCTCTTACAATTCTTGTGTAAAGGATGCGTTCCGATGGTCAGGCGATCCGTTTGCTGCCAGCACCCGTTAAAAGGAGGTCTCGACATGCCGTGGCTGATGATGCCCTGACGCGCGCTGAGACAACGACATATCCGGCTCTACGTAGACAACGGTGAACAGGTGTGGTCGCCGTTTGTGCGGCGCGCTTTCCCGCAGCTCGTCTCCATGACCGAACTGCAGTTGTGGATCAAAACGAGGCCGAGGAGGGGCGAATGGCACTGCGAGTGTCGCCTTACTCTCAAGAAAATATGCCGTCCCGGGTCGACCTTGAGCGACTGGAACACAACCAAAGCATTCTATAGGGGATTAGTTGAGAGGATGTACGACGACGATCTCGGGGCGAACCTGGGCGTCGATGAGGAATACCTGACCCGCCTGTTCAAGACGACTTTCGGGCTGGGACCTATGGACAACTTCCAGAGATCCCTGGCCAAGCAGTGCTATCGAGTAGCGCTACTCGTTCGGGATAAGCTCTACAGGCATGGCTCGAGAAACACGGAGCCGACCTGCCCGAGATGCGGTCAGAGCGACGAAACAGTTTTGCACGCATTCGTACAATGTCCAACCATTTCCGACCTGTGGGCCTATGTCAAAAGATTGATATCGGGTGTGGGACGAGTCAGTTTATCAACCGAATCTATCGTGAATATTGTCGCGTCTCCTTCCTTGAAATGGGAAGGAAGGGCCTTTTTCATCGTATATGTGACTGTGGCGAAAGAATGTGTATGGTGGACGCGTCTGAAAGTTCTAGAGACAAACACTTTCCTCTCTGGTGAATCTCTCATCAACTTCTTCAAGTATCACTTGAAGAGGAAGGTGAGAGTAGAGATGAGTGAATGTAGTAAGGATGGCACGTGTGATTGACGAAGCCACATTGAGCATAATCCAAGAAACATAAAATACCGGAAAAAGTGAGTTACTTAATGTAATGTATTTTTTGCATGACATTATTGCCCGCGGTTGCCGTGGTCTTTTCCGTAGTCTTTTCTTTCCCCGGCTAACCCTAATCTCTTTCCCATTTTACACTATGACACTTCTGTGATACACGATCCCTATTGATCATTTTTTTCTTACCACGATCTCTTTTGATAGAAATTCTAACCCCCCTTTTTTTATCTTTCTTTCCTAAAAAGGAAAACTCTACTTTGCATTTTATCCCCTCTCTATATATAAACAACGTTTTGAATATGCTTATAAAACTCCTATTCCATTATGCCGGCCACCACCTAATGATATTGCTTACTGAACCAGCCTTTAATGTTGCATCAAGTTAAACCGATATTATGTAGGATAAATAGAATAATAATAACTTAATCCTTGGATGGAATCTATAAACATTGAATGCATTCTACGCACGTTTCCATATATTTATATATATATAATGGAATATGTGTGAGATCCTTGGTAGAGTTAACTATATTTGAAAAAAGAAGAAGAATGACATCACTGGTAGCCCTAGTATGTTTAATTTATTATTTTTTAATCTTTTATTTTTTATGTACATATTTTTTATTTTGTACATATATATTTGTTTTATTATATATATATATATATATATATATATATATATATATATATATAGTAAATCCAGAAGAGAAGAACAAACAAAAAACAACAACGCGAGGACGTGGTACACGTAAAGTATTAGCAGACGCTCAGGGAAGATGGTTCTCAGAAAAATGGTTCAACGTTTCGAGCCAACCATCTCCTTCAGAAACAAAGGAAAGTCCAATAGAAGGGAAGACAGAGGAAGAAAATCGCCAACAATGATTCATCCGTGGTTACATTTTGAAATAACGGAATATATATATATATATATATATATATATATATATATATATATATATATATATATATATATATGAAGGGTGAGGGAGAGAGAGAGACAGAGACAGAGAGAGAGAGGGATAGAGACAGACAGACAGACAGAGAGACTGAGAGAGAGAGAGAGAGAGAGAGAGAGAGAGAGATTGTACGTGTGTGTGTGGAGGTACTCGTACCGCGTTCTACATAGAAAGAAGAATACAAGAAGAGGAGAAATTATTCGCATCACCGAATGATTTGAACGACGTTTCAGACTTCGATGGAGAACGAGAAAGTTCAATGAAGATCTTTTTTTTTTTTTTAGAATTCTATAGTATTAAAATTCCCTTCTATACTAACAGTTTATTTATTTCACTGTGTGACATGTTTGGCTAAATGCAATAATTTGTGTTCTCTGCGTGATCATCATTTTTTAATCTTTTCTTAAAAGTTATTTATGTTCTTGAATGGAAAAACGAAATATTCCCACTAGGCATATGTGACTTAGAGATATCACAGAAAGTTAATCTTACATTTCTCCATCTAGATTTAGTTCAGCATAGATTATTTCATATTTTGCCTTACATGCCGCTCTCTCATTAAGTGAGAAGTCAGACAGCGTTTTAAAACGTGGAGAAATTGATATCAACTTCTTGCTTTTAATGCACACGTGAGGTATGTATATACAGTCTTCAATTTACATACAAACACACACAACTACAAACTCACACACATACAAACGCACATGCATATAAGCACACCCACATAAACACACGTAACATAAATACACACAAATATATATGTATTATTTATGTATATATACGTTTGTATATTTATATATATATATATATATATATATATATATATATATACAGGCATATGTATATAGGTATATGTAGTATTTATATATAGCGATATATATATATATATATATACATATATATATATATATATATATATATATATATATATATATATATATATATATATATATATATATATATATATATAGGTATGTATATGTATATTCATACATATGCATATATGGATATATATTTTGCGCATATACACATACATTTATGATATATATGTGCGTGTGCATCCGCTATATGAGTTTGCGCGTAAGTTTATATGTGTATATATCTGTCATATATATATATATATATATATATATATATATATATATATATATATATATATATATGCATGTATGTATATGGACGTATACATAAGCATTTATGTTTGCATAATTTGAACAACAAATCCAGTATATGGATAGCAACATATTCACAAGTATGAAGTTCATATAAAACGCATTAATAGGGTATAAAATATATTTCTGTATATAGATGTATAGGGATAACGTCCTGTATATCTTTGTGGCTATAATTGTAATTGAGTGCATTTTGAAGTGTATTTAAGTATATATATTTCCAACAAATCACCCTCTAAAAGGTTTTTAACCGGTAAGTAATGTTTCCACTTACAAATGTACAGTCGTTATATATTGATTTTGTAACATCAACACATATGGAAATATAATTCCTTGCATTATATATATATATATACATAATTTATTTTCAAAATGAATTTTGTATGTATTTGTGAGGGTACGCGCGGAGTGTGTGCGTTTGTGTTTGAGTGTTTCTATGTGTGTGTGTTTGTTTTTCGCACTCGTATCATAACGTTTTCATCATCCGCATTACAATGCTTAAATTTTCAAAGCCTGATGAAACGGCCATTCACTTTCCTGGATAATAAGAATGAAATATCCGTGAAACACCAACCTTCTATGTTTCTGAATGCAGACTTACACTGTTTATATTTTAATCCTTGATACACATATGGTAGGAGGGTCACGATTTTATTATGGAGGTATGTTCAGAAGTACCCAATTTTATTGTTTCCTATCAAAATTAAGATCGTGTGGACAAAATCTTTTGGGTGAGAAATGACGCCAACCCTTGATGCGCATGCGTGGTCTCTGTTAGCTCACGCAGGCTTTAACGGTTTCGTGGAATCTATCACCTTCTGTAGCTTATTAACTCGCCGATCTTAGTCGCTATTATCCTTATTAGTTCGTAATACGCTCATAATTCTTGCTTCCTTTTAGATACTGCACCTATTAGATCATGTAAAGCATGGTTTCATTCAGTTTACACACCCTAACACGGTACAAATTATACTTTTGATACTACTAGTTTCTGGAGTTTATGAGATCACAGACAGCGTTATCTAGTTGTTCCTATAATCCATGGGCCGCATTAGCTTCTGGTAAACCGGGTCTGAACTTCAGGCACAGAAGAGAGCGATTGTATGCTACGGTATATCATTTAATAAAATCTCATACATTCTATCTCAGGTTATATTATTATTTATCATAAGATCATCCGATATGTTAACACCAGTCAGTTTGTGCATTTTGTTGAAATTCGATAATTTCAATATATTGACAATTGAGCAGTACGACTGGAATTTACAATAGAATATAATTAACTGGTGTTACATAGCAATGGATCAGATAGCAAAACAAATATCTTCTGCTCTTGACGTATCCTCATCATTCAACACTAGACATACCCTAGAGTAATATCTATCGTATTTATTTTAGTATGAATAACTTGTAACAATTTTGTACGCTCTAGTCATATCAGTTGGTGTTACAGGAAAAATAGCATCGAAATTTTCGACTGTGATTTGTAGATAATTAAAATGATCATATCTTTGTAAACAGTGGTACCGTTCTGCATATACATCTATGTATGCACATAAGTGTTAGCATGGATGTACATAATATGTATATATATATATATATATATATATATATATATATATATATATATATATATATATATATATATATATATATATATATATACATACACATAGGCGCAGGGGCGGCTGTGTGATAAGAAGCTCGCCTCCGAACCATATGGTTCCAGGTTCAGTCCCACTGCGTGAGACCTTCGGCATGTGTTCCTTACTATAGCTCCTGGCCGACCAATATCTCGTGCGTGGAATTGGTCGACGGAAATTGAAAGAAACCCGTCAGTCATATATATATATATATATATATATATATATATATATATATATTTATATTTATATATATATATATTTACATGTGTGTGTGCGTGTGCGTGTGTGTGTGTGTGTGTGTGTGTGTGTCTATCTTTGTTCCCCGGTGGTGTGTTTATCCCCCCCATAAACTAGCAGTTCAGCAAAAGTAACCGATGGAATAAGTACCAGGCTATCCCCCGATATATATATATATATATATATATATATATATATATATATATATATATATATATATATATATGGGAGAATATACAAAAAATAACAACAGACGAGGACAGGTGGTGTAAATAACAAAAGTATATATTAGTATGACGCTCGGGAATACGGAAAGTCTTTGACGTTTCGAGCTACGCTCTTCAACAGAAAGAATACGGAGACAAGGAGAAAAACACGGAGAAAAAAAATTGAATAGTGTTCAGTCAACGGTCAAAATTGATGGGCTTGAAGGTAGTGGCAATGCTGGGTCGTGCGATTTTATGATCCAGTGCACAATCATATACATACAAACACACGCATACCCAAACATATACCCAGAGAGATAAGCAGACAGACAGTAAGTGACAGATAGTCTGCAACGAAATTTTCACCTCTCTTTCTCTCCCTCTTCCTGCCTGTGCTTTGCCACTGACTGGAATTGGCTTAGTTGTCTTTAAAAGTCAAATTGACATCCAATATTTGCTGTGTGTAAGTATCTACTATCTCTCTCTTTTTTTTTTTTTGCCCCTACCGATCTCTTTTGATCGGATTTTTTTAATTTTTATTTTACCGTTTTTTATTTTCAAAGAAAAGCTCTACAGTTGTATTTGTCCCCTCTGTGTGCAGTCCTGTGTGGCTAATAAAAGAAAGATATCTCTCTCACTCTCTCTTTCTCTTTCACCTTCTTTCTGCTCCTCTTCTCTCCCGTCTTTGATTTAACAATGTGTATATGTATATATGTATCTACTTCTCTTGCGATGAACGCCGTCACCAGTCAATGTCTCTCTCTCTCTCTCTCTCTCTCTCTCTCTCTCTCTCTCTCTCTCTCTTTCTCTCTTACTTCTCTGCCTTTCTATCTCTCGCTTTACCACCTCCTTGAAGTGTAACATACACCACAGGTACGTACAGAAACAAAAACTTAGCATGAGGCGCAATGTGTGATAGTATACGAAGACATTTTCAAAATATATTACAAGTAGTAAGATATATTTTTCAACGCGCAAGTACTGACAGAACAGCATATATAGCATAACATCCTTACAGAGCAGAAAAATCTGTTGGTGACTGATTTTTCTGCTCTGTAAGGATTTTTATCCTATATATGCTGTTCTAGCAGAACTTACGCGTTGAAAAAAATATATCTCTCTACTTGTACTACAATACATTTCAGTGCTTTGAAACCAAAATTATGTTTATTTACATCTGACGTAATTTCAAAATATATGTTTTTGACTGCGTGTGTTGTCAAAGCAATAAATGAAAATAAATCAAGGATCTGCGTGAACCATATCCTACAGCAAGGTAGCTCTCCGTCGCTCAGTGAAACAGTTGTAAATCGTCCATTGCTTCAAATAGCAATGACAGTCAACTGATTTCCCGTCAACTTTAGACCACAGCATACAAACATTTTTGTAGATTTGTCTTATACTGTCGGGAAAATATTCTGAAATTTCAGTTTCTCCACGAAAAATCTAAAATTGTTGATGAGTGATCGGTGCTGAATCAAAGGTTCTAACTTCATTTCGCTTAGAGTTCTCCACTCTAATACATATTTCTTCATTGAATCCTGATAGTAGAAACGAGCTTGCTATTTCCTACCAAAGAAAGGAAGAGGTGATTTCAGAACAGTAGTTAGATTCATCTCATACTTGAGATTTACTGTTCAACAAGCTTGTATACAACGATGTTTTGATTGTATAATAATGCGCGGAGAACAATTTCCTGCATCCACATACAGCTCCGAGAGTCTATATATTTTCAAGTTCTACGATCGTTACTTATATCGCTCAGCAACTACTAATAGAATTGATGTACACAATGATATGATTATTGTCGCTATGCAGAACATTAAACAGAATGCGGATCTTACCTGCATTGGCGAATAAGAAAATTCTATACCCCTGAGTTTAGCTTTCAATAACACTAGATATTCTGAGACACACACATGGAGAAAAGTCTGCAAATAATCTCAGACTAAACACAATTAGAGAACGGAGATGTATAACTACATCACATTTTTCAATTTTTGTTCATATATAGTCATAGTATCTTTAAAAATGAACTTTTGTTAATCTTCAATCAAGTTAACTTTGAAACGTGTTACAACGTTTTTTCATCGAATGTGTTGAAGCAATATATTACGTTCCAACCATTGACAGCATTTTATGCTATCTACCACAGCACATGTTTGACATGTGAAAGAAATCTAATCACATCTTATGCTTAAATATCGTATTTGTGTGAGCATTACATTCTCAATTATGAACCCTTATGTTATTACAGTCGATAGATCACCTGAGTTGAAATCAGTAACCTTTATACTCACATTTAGCTCTATTTACTTGAAACTAAATATGTTACATTACTGCATAGTCTGTTCTGCTTTATCTCTATTCTGTTATATTGTTTTCTCTTGTCGAGCTAAACTTTTATTTTTTTCTGTTTGATCTGAACATGTTTTGAAGTAAAAGCCTAAAATTGTTTTCTTTTTTTCCTTTGAATTTGACAACCACTAAGGAAAAATCGTTACCACGATAGTAAAAATGTCGAATAAAAATGTACAATACATAACTTTAGTGAGATAAGCATTGGAGACCTACGGGTAGCAGAGCTTTAACAACAAAATAAATAACGTTTGGGGTGGATTCGGTGCAACGAAAAAGTTGTAAAGGTCATGATGCAGAAAAACGCATATATTCCAAAATAATAATGACATGAACAGAAAAAAAATAAATTCAGAATTATTTTTTGCTCAAGTATTATATCGTATTTCAGATACACCGTGTTCCGTACTAATGAATGAATACACATTCCCATCCTGAAAACTGGTGTCTCGGATACAATCACCATTTCTCCCCATGAATTGTTGCCCGATACCTCAGTCACACAATCTACACGTCCTGTCCTTAATACTGATATGCATACAGACATATGGTCGTCCGACAGAACATATAATATATGCAAATCAATATTGATATACATACATATGTCGTCATCTTTAAGTGATCTTGTGCAGTAACTATGTTTAAAATGAAAATGAGTTATGCACCGTGTACCTTGCTCTCTCCATTGCGACTCTCTCCACTCCAGAAAGATCAGATCAAGTCAATTAGACATGGAAATAGATGCAATGCATGGCCAAAATTTCTAACCCTGATTCAAATTGCATAGTGCGACAGAGTCAGTCTTCACGTGCATGTGTAGGAGAGCTGTAATATGCTAATTAACTTCCAGCTGGAAACCTGACCAGTGCTACTGTACGGGGTCAGAGTAGACCTGTGAACAATAGTGACTGACGTGCGGTTCCACACTCTTCAAAAACCTGGTCTCTCTAACCAGAATCCTAATACAGTATTTGTTTAAAGTCATATCTTGCACGTACATATGGATACACATATACACACATTCAAATACACACAAACACACACACACACACACACACACACACACACACCCACACACCCACCCACACACACACACACATATATATATATATATATATATACAATGATTTTTAAAAAAGTTTGAAAGAGGTGGGAATTTTGTTCTGACTTATCTACTACTAGAGATATTATTTGCATATTTAAAATTGAGATGCTGACAATAGATATATTTCATCATAACTCTAATTAAAAATTCACAATGAATCCCAGAAAAATTCACGGGAGAAAAAGTCGCGAAATCATTACACCTGTATAAATTTTCATTAAGTTAATTAATAAAATATGATCTTTCCTGTTATATGTAACGTTGTATGTGCAATTATTAAATAAAATGTCACATATATTCATATGTGCAATGTTGTTTCACAAAATGTGCTGCTATTGCTTAGAAGAAATGTATATTGAGTTAATTAGCGATTTATTATTTAATATAAATTACATTAACACTTAATTATATGTTAAAATTCCAATAAACCCTTATTTGACATTGTGTCCAAACTAAAATTTTACTTAATCTATAATTTTGGGAATTTTCAACAACTTAAAAGCCAACATGACTCCCTGATTGGTTCTCATGAATTGAAAGCTGAATTTTCCTCGTATTTGCCAATATAGTCTTCAAGTTGTTCTCCACGATAGCTTGGCAAAAAGAAGAATCCTATTACGACATATTCTCTCCTTTCTATATTTTCCATTCAGATACTTCGTTTTAAAGAAGTCGCCATGCAGAAGAAATTTGTCTTTCATTCGCAGCCGATGAAAAGTCCTGTATTGACTGATAACATTCACGCAGATAGTATTCAGAATCATCACACTCTGAAGTCGGTCATAATTCTATATATGTGTAGACATTACACAGTCTGTTTTCAAGAAGACAATAAAAATATATAAATATATAAGCAGAACTCAAGTTTTACTTGTCTGTATTTGCGAATTAAATATCACATTTCTGAACAACAGTGCCGTTGTGTATATGCTTCCAGTATAAAGATTACTAGATGACTGCCTGTTTGTACCGACAATATATAATTTCTGTCTGTATGGCACGGGCAAATAGATTAGTTTTGTCGGGGTTATATAAATAAACTTCCGATATACAGTGACCAAAGGTATAATGTAATATACGATGTAATACAATATAATGCATTATGCTATAATGTTAAATATAGCTATATATATATGCATGAATTTATGTTTGAATAGATGTAATTTATTAGTTTGGACTTAATCAAGTAATAAAGTAATCCATATGTCTGCAAAGGACATAATACTAGAGCATTGTAGAATGTAAATAAGATTCGTTATAGTCAATTCTCACAAGGAATAACATGTTTCACCTATGGAAAAAGTATTTTTCTAGAAATATTTCTCTATGTGGCTGACCTGGGCAACTGAAACATTGTCATATATTTAACAGATGAAAACAATATACAACAGAAAATAAGGCGCTTAACCCCTTGCCTGTCAAAAGAATTTTTATATGTTTGTCAGGAACAAACAGGTTTGATTTCAAAGTTTTGGTTTAAGTACTTGATTAATAAAAGAATTTCATCTCATAAATCAGAAGTTACTCTTGGGTTGAAAAAAAAAAACGATAAGGTGTGTAGGATATATTGACGCCAAGGGAATATGTCCTCTCCGTTACAGATGATAACCAGAGTATGCAGATGATTGTAAAAAGAAACACAATTTTTAGGGAGTTCGAAAAATTGTGTTTGAGAACAACAGAACAAAATATAGAAGTTCTGAATTTCATTATATACTCTTACCACTTTCAGAGTCTCTCACTCTATTTTACGTGCACACACACACAAACACACACAAATGCACGCACACACGTACATACCTGTGTGTATATACACACACACACACACACACACACACACACACACACACACACACACACACACACACACACACACACACACATATATATATATATATATATATATATATATATATATATATATATATATATATATACATAAATATACATATAGGTGCAGGCGCAACTATGTAGTAAGAAGCTTGCTTCCAAACTATATGTTTTCGAGTTCAGTCCCACTGTGTGGCACCTTGGGCAGGTGTCTTCAATTAATACACACACATACACAGATACATACGCACGCACACACATACACAAACACACACTCATATATATATATATATATATATATATATATATATATATATATATATATATATATATATATATATATATATATATATATATATATATATATATACACACATACAATTTTCATTCATTGTATTGCGGCAATACAGGGCATCATCTGAAAGGGTTTAATTGAAGAATCGACTCATTTGGATGCCCAGTATATCATTTCTTTTGCAGAACCAGTAAGTTACGGGGACACAAGCAACCGGCAGCAGTTATCAAGTGCTGAGTGCCAAACACAGGTACACACATACGCGCTCATACACTATCGTGCGTTTATACGAGAGATTTCTTAAGTTATCCTCTAAAAAATAAACACATTTAAATTTAGTCGGCCGGCATTGAGACTGAACCGAAGATCATATTCACGGAAAACAAGCTTTTTACCGACATAGCCATGCCTGAGTTCATATATGTGTGTGCTATTGTGCTGGTGTGTCTGTGAGATTGAATAATATGAATATCGATTGAAAAATGGTGTTATTACTAACACATAGTAACAAAACACTCGTATAGATTTTATAAAGCACGTATATTTTTTTGCGTAACACTATTTACTTGTTTTATTATTATTGTCAGAACAAACCAAACTAAAGCAACATAGAACTGAAATTTGTTTGGATGATGACGTGTATAATAATGAAAAAAATATTAAAATGTTACAATTGAAAAAACGACAACAACAAAAAGCAAATAATATCTCGACAAATTGTTGCGAACATTTTCTTATTGGTGAAAATATTCAATTTCTTATATTTGAACTATTTGATGAAGTGTTATTTTAATAGATGTACTGTTATCAGAGAAAATTTCAATAAGTAAATAATAGCTTATATAAAATTATTTAATGGAAGCACGTCAAAATGTAACGAAGAAGTCAGTTAATCAATCGTATTCTGGAGATAAATATATAAGTGTATGTATATCCTATAGACACTTGAGTTTGTA
>NC_142935.1:64329398-64346898 GCF_046866305.1 Octopus bimaculoides
GATATGTTGTGTTGTGCATGCGTGTTTGAAAATATATTTATGTATGTTATTATAGTATGTATTATATATATATATATATATATATATATATATATATATATATATATATATATATATATATATATATATATATATATACTCTTTACTCTTTTACTTGTTTCAGTCAATTGATTGTAGCCATACTGGAACACTGCCTTTAGTCGAGCAAATCGAACCCAGGACTTATTCTTTGTAAGCCTAGTACTTATTCTATCGGTCGCTTTTGCGGAATCGCTAAGTTACGTGGACGTAAACGCACCAGCATCGGTTGTCAAGCGATGTTGGGGGGACAAGCACAGACACACAAACATATACACACATATACATACATATATTTATATATATATATATATATATATATATATATATGTATATATATGTATATATATATATATATATATATATATATATATATATATATATATATATATATATATATATATATATATATATATATATATATATATATATATATATATATATGACAGGTTTCTTTCAGTTTCCATCTACCAAATCCACTCACAAGGCTTTGGTCGGCCCGAGGCTTAACTAGAAAACACTTGCCCAAGGTGCCACGCAGTGGGACTGAACCCAGAACCATGCTGTTCGTAAGGAAGCTACTTACCACACAGCCACTCCTATATATATATATATATATATATATATATATGCAAAACACTTTCAATGCAGTAACAATAAGCGCATCATAGCAAACCACAGCACATACCCAAGGCATACAATGAGTTTCTCTGCCCTAAGTCTACGGAAAACACTCAGCGAGAAATGGAATATAAAATTGAAGAAAGAAGAAAAAAACAACAACAACGTAATAATAATAATAATAATAAGCCATCCCAATTAGAAGAGGAATATTCCAGGGAGACACGCTCTCTCCACTCCTGTTCTGCCTGGCACTCACACCTGTAACTGAATTGCTAAATAGAACTGGATGCGGTTACAAATGCTACGGAAAAACAGTCAGCCACCTTCTATATATGGATGACCTAAAATTATATGCTAAAAACGACAGAGAGCTGGAAACATTACTACAGACAGTACATGGCTTTACCAAGGAAATAGATATGAAATTCGGATTAGAAAAATGTGCCAAAGCAACCTTGAAAAGAGAAAAATTAGTTAAAAGTAGCAATATAACACTAGATAAACCCAATGAAATAAGAGAACTAGACGAAAGCCAACCATACAAGTATTTAGGAGTCAATGAACTAGATAGGATACAACATACACAAATGAAAGAAAAAATAAAGAAAGAGTACTATAGACGAGTTAGATCAATACTAAAAACATAGCTCAATGCTAAAAACAAGATAATGGGTATCAACACCTTAGCTGTCCCAGTTATAAGCTACAGCTACAACATCCTTAACTGGACACTAAACGAACCATCTAAAATAGACAGGAAAACAAGAAAAATAATGACAGGATATAGGATGCACCACCCAAAATCTGACATAGAAAGGTTATATATACAATGCACAGAAGGTGGCAGGGGTCTTATACAGCTAGAAAACTATTATAAAATAACCACCATAGGACTGCAAGAATACCTACCCCAGAAGCAAAGAAAACTAATAGAAATAGCAACAAAACACGAGCAAAACAAAAAACTGTCTTCAGTATTTAAGGAAGCCGACAAATACAAACAAGAAATCAATCTACCTAACAAATACGAAGAAGAAGAAGAAGAAGAAGAAGAAGAAGAAGAAGAAGAAGAAGAAGAAGAAGAAGAAGAAGAAGAAGAAGAAGAAGAAGAAGAAGAAGAAGAAGACGAAGGAGAAGAAGGAGAAGAAGAAGAGGAAGAAGAAGAAGAAGAAGAAGAAGAAGAAGAAGAAGAAGAAGAAGAAGAAGAAGAAGAAGAAGAAGAAGGAAGAAGAAGAAGAAGAAGAAGAAGAAGAAGAAGAAGAAGAAGAAGAAGAAGAAGAAGAAGAAGAAGAAGAAACAAAAGCTATGAAACAAATGAAATCCAAACTAAAACTGGAACAGCAACGGACCATGATAAAACGACGGCAGGAAAAGCCCCTACATGGTAAATACTGCACTAAACTAAATGCAAAAGAAATAGACAGAGAAAAATCCCAGGGATGGTTGAGAAGCTCAGGACTCAAAGCAGAGACTGAAGGATTTTTAATTGCTGCACAAGACAAAAGCCTCCCCACCAGAAATTACCAAAAACTCATAATGAAAAGAAACATAACAAGTAACTGTAGAATATGTGGAGATGGACAAGAAACAATAAATCATATTATCGCTAGCTGCCCAGTCCTGGCTAAGAAGGAATATATTCACAGACACGACAGAGTTGGGACCTATATACACTGGAAGCTATGCCAACACTATGGAATAACAACAGAAAAAAGATGGTATTAACACACGCCAGAAAAGGTCACAGAAAACGAGGAAGCAACCATACTTTGGGATATGCCAATACACACAGATAGAGAAATTAAGGCACATAGACCAGATATAGTTGTCAAAGATCATGAGGAAAAAATGCTTTCTAATTGATGTATCAATATCAGCAGATGACAACGTTTCTTTAAAAGAAATGGAAAAACTTTCAAAATTCAAAGACCTGGAAATAGAGATAATTCGAATGTGGAATCTAAAAACAGAAACAATTCCTATCATAGTAGGTGCCTTAGGTATAATAAAAAAATATTCAGACAAATACATAACAAAAACACCAGGACTTACAAATATATATAACATACAGAAAATTGCACTACTGGGTACTGCACACATTCTACGCAAAACACTTTCAATACAGTAAACATAAGAGCACCACAGCAAACCACAGCACATACCCAAGGCGCACAGAACTGCGCTCGGTAGTGAAGTGAAAGCACGTTATAAAAATAAAACTACTGAACAATAATAATAATAATGATAATAACAACATCGAAAAATACCTTAGGAATGAGAACCCAGGTTCAAAATCTCCTCGAGACACCTGAAGAAGGTTGGAGGGTATATCAGCCGAAACCTTGTGTTAACAACAAACAAGATGAGGACAAATATCCGTCGAATGTAAATAATGTAAATAATGCATATATATATATATATTTATATGTATATATGCGTCAAAGCATGAACACAAAAAAAAGAATTTCCTCTAAGTGTTATCTTCTTTTCAACTGCAACTTTTCTTTCTCTAAGCAGTTACAACAGTGGAATCGCATTACGTCATTTTCTCTAAAATAGAACATGTACGTTACACGTTGACATCTGAAGTTTCTGTATCTCATTATTTTAATTTTTCTTTTATTATTATTCATTCTCGAATTGGATGGACATATAGCGGTGCGTAAGCCGACTCAATAAATCTAT
Source organism: Octopus bimaculoides (assembly GCF_046866305.1). Taxonomy (NCBI): domain Eukaryota; kingdom Metazoa; phylum Mollusca; class Cephalopoda; order Octopoda; family Octopodidae; genus Octopus; species Octopus bimaculoides. The sequence goes on from NC_142935.1 coordinate 64,332,786, forward strand.
TGATGTTCCTTAAGAGACCCAGAACGGGTCGAAACATGTGTTGTACCCAATAAAGCCTATTACACATTCCGTCTCGTATTTCATTAATACTGTTACCCCAACCGCTACTGCGAATTTCCAGCAATAGATATACGGTTAACAAGAAAAAATTTAAACTGTGCCGATGCTTTACTCATCATCTATTTATAAATGTGCAATTTCTTCATTATATATATATATATATATATATATATATACAGGGCATGCATACGCACACCCATAGCTAGATGCATACGAATATACATACATACATGCCTTCCATCCGAGATGCATTAGGTTATGTACCAATAACTTTGCGCAAAAATCTAGAAATATTCAATTACACACTAAAAGACCAAAAGAAAGTGACTGACGCGGATTTTCCAATTCCAATCTATTAGTGGCACTTCGAAAATTCTCCATGCGAGATTCTTATATGCGTAGATGCAAACACTTGGGCGTATGCATCGACAGTCCAACAACAGATCAACTGTACTACATATTTACAAACACCGGGAGCTCTCTTGGCTCAAAAAGTCTCATTTTGTTAGCAAACGGCTTTTCAAGAAGAACCAAAATGCAACTCAAAGTAAAATCATTCTAACACACATGCGCTCACACACACACACGTACGCATACATGCACATAAACACGTACGCATACATGCACACACACAATTAATTATATAAACGCACGTAATTAATTATATAAACACACGCAAACAATTTCACACAAAGCAATTCCTATGCATTTGCACACCTGTATGTTGCCCATACATCTTGTATTCAATTTAAACATTCGTATATTTTTGTGAATATGAAATTGGCTTAGTATCAACTAGCCGTCTCTCTAGATGATAGAAAGGGATGCTGTATCCCAGATATATTCAACAAACTTAACCCTAATCATATAAGGCGCTCAATATTTATTTAAAAAATTACTATTTTACATTGATTTTTTTTTTTATTCTCAAAACAAAACCGAAAAGGAAATATTTATATTGAAGCTGGTTTATGAATAATTTTATATTCAGAATAGAATTTTCATTTCTAAATAGTTGGAAACATATGGGAATATTTAAGACCAAGAAAATGTTTTTTAAAAAACTGAAAACGCACAAACAAAACACAAAGAATTTTCAAAATATATTTTAAATTCATGGGAAATTACAAATATCAGTCTAAACTAATATTTGAATAATGAACATACATTAGTATTCTAAATTTAATCAAATGTGTTTTAGGTATAAATTAAATAAGCAGTGTTCTGTCCCTACTGGAGTTTTATACCGATCGTTTTACGATTCACCAGGGAACGTAATTTTATCATCGTCTCATAAAAACGCAAGACTGAAAGTAAGATTCTATTGTGCTTTGATATTTGTAAAGAATATATTGTTTATTCAGTTATAGCGAAACCAATTTCATTATCAATTACACGACATTTAAATAACTTTATACTATTCTCACTCATAACAAAATTTACGATGAAATATGGTTCAGATTCTTACATATAAAGAGAAAACCCATTTTGAGTGTGTTTTTTTTCTGTGAAGGTCCTGACACATTTTAGATAAGAAAGAAACATATGGTTCTTTGATATCAATTGAGAAATTTAATAAAGGTAATCTTTCCCTATATTGTTGGTAACATAATTCCAGTTATCTGGTAAATTGTCGATCACTTGAGCGTAAATTTCCTGAAGTTTCGAAGCGGAAAATCGTGCAATATCATTTGATATCTATTCACATTTAACAAACTGTTTTTGCTCTAAATAGTGTCGCAATGATCTTTGAATAGTGTCCCAGTAATATCTAAAATTGATCGCCAGACAGAGAAAATTCAAGAGAGGAAGGAAGATGAGGTGAAACTTTCATATATAATGTCATAATCTTTTCTCTGAGTGAATTGAGTAATTTGGAGTCTTGCATTACCGTGTTAGGAGCAAAACGTGCGGATTTACGATTAACCAATGTGTGTGTATGTGTATGCGTGCGTGCGTGCGTGCGTGCGTGCGTGCGTGCGTGTGTGTGTGTGTGTGTGTGTGTGTGTGTATGAATATGTGGGTGTAATGCTTCCGTTTGTAGACAATAATACTCCACATTAACTGTTTCACTTCGGCTTAACACATCATATCCAAACAAACACGGTACATAACTATGAAGGAGTCTTCAGATTTCCTCTCTCTGGGTTTGAAAAGCTTAATTTCTTAAATATATGTATGTATGTCTGAAACAGTTAAAACATCTCTGATGCGAACCTGATAGTGTTCGAAGTCGATTAACGCTATTCATCATTTTTTCTGTCAACAGAGAATTAATAGATAAATTTATCTCGTTTGTATATCCAGTGGTCAAACAAATTCAATCTAATTAGATGCACGTATTGAACGTATTGAAATTTCCAAGGAAATGAAAGGGAAAAACATGAAGTTAATTAAAATAGGCCATTTACCTCAAACATTTAAAACCTTAATTCTTTTTAATGTTTGTGAATACTGAAGGAAAAATTTCAACATGGTTTCTATGCGGAATATTAGGGGCGTAATGAAATTTGCGAAGGTATGGCGTCACCCACACACACACACACACACACACACACACACACACACACACACACACACACACATATATAGGAATTTATCTGTAAAAATATGACACTTATTCAGTAGCCATGATAAAACTCCGAGTTTCCGATGCTATGGTGGGAGCCCACATCAACATCTCTTCAGTTATCTGGCCAATTGAAAACTCCAATATGTTTGTGGAGGCGCAATGGCCCAGTGGTTAGGGCAGTGGATTCGCGGTCGCCTGATCGCGGTTTCGATTCCCAGACCGGGCGTTGTGCGTGTTTATTGAGCGAAAACAAATAATGCTCCACGAGGCTCCGGCAGGGGATTGTGGCGAACCCTGCTGTACTCTTTCACCACAACTTTCTCTCACTCTTACTTCCTGTTTCTGTTGTACTTGTATTTCAAAGGGCCAACCTTGTCACACTCTGTGTCACGCTGAATCTCCCCGAGAACTACGTAAAGTGTACACGTGTCTGTGGAATGCTCAGCCACTTGTACGTTAATTTCACGAGCAGGCTGTTCCACTGATCACATCAACTGGAACCCTTGTCGTCGTAACCGACGGAATGCCAAACCGACCAACCAACCAACCAACCAACCAACCTATCTGTTTATCTATTCATCATCTATCTATCTATCTATCTATCTATTTATCTATCTATCTACCTACCTACCTACCTATCTATCTATCTATCTATCTATCTATCTATCTATCTATCTATCTATCTATCTATCTATCTATCTATCTATCTATCTATCTATCATCATGGGCGGACGGTAGACACATCGCCTCCCATGTAAGTTGCATTTTTCACCTCTTAAAATACCTATTTTGTTTTAAAATTTTGTATAAGTTGTGTATAACACAAAATACTTCGTGAACATATATTTTTCAAATCGGAAATAGCTCTATTTAGAGCATTATTTCCAAAGATTCAAACATATCTTCCTCGTTCCTAGCCATATTCTGTAAAACGAATATGGCTAAGGTTTTCAACGAGGGCGACTTCCCGCTCCTAATGCCAGAGGCGAAAACACTTAATGCCGTTTCGCATGAACGCAGACAAGTGATGAAGAAGAGCAATGATTCTGAGTCAACTGCTGCTGCCTCAACCACCACCACTACCACCATCACGTGTACAAACTCTGCTACTATAGCAGTCTTGCCTGCCACCGTCACCAGTGACAACAACAACAACAACGACAAAGACAACAACAACAACAGCAACAACAACGACGACACAAATGTCCTTGCTAACACGACCACTGTCCTCACCACTGCTACTACCAGTGACAATAACAACAGCAACAACAGGACACCGGCCTTCAACACCAACACCACCACTACTTCGACAAACTCTGCCGCCACTACCACCACCTTTGAACCTGGCAGTACCAACACCACTGTCAACACCACCATCAACATCTGCAAGACGAACAAGATAAACAACACCACAAACGCCACACACAACATATCTGCCACCATCACAAAAACAAATTTTGCCGATGCAACCAAAGAAAAAAGAACATTCCCGGTTTTGTGAGTCGAGGAGCCGTAACGCTGCTGAAGAAAGATCCAAACAAGGGGGACGTCATAGATAACTTTAGGCCCATCACTCTGCTCAATGCAGACTTGAAAATTTTGGCCAAGGTGTTAGCCAAACGGTTGGCGCTTGTCATCGAGAAACTGATCGGCAAGGCGCAAACCTGCGCGGTGCCGGGCAGGAGCATCCATGACAACCTCCATCTGATGCGCTACATCATAGAGAGGTTAGTTAAGGAACCTGGCATGGGTGGGGCCCTGATCAATTTAAATCAATCGAAAGCTTTCGATAGGGTAGACCATCAATACTTGGAGGCTGTCCTCATAGCGGCCGGCTTCGGTCCCATTTTCCGCGGCTGGATGGCTGCCTTGTACAGAGGCATACTTTCGGTAGTTCGCGTCAATGGGCATCTATCAAGACCCTTCGACATTGCACGTTCGGTCCGTCAGGGATGCCCCCTCTCGTCGCTTCTGTACGTGTTGACTCTCGAGCCACTACTGCGGAAGCTGGCGACGCTGAGGGGCATCCCGCGAGAGTTGGGATGCGGGACGAGCGTGTCGACATACGCGGACGACGTCACTGTCATAGTGTCTAGCCAAAAGCACATCGAGCTTGTCGGCGAGACACTGAGAGACTACGAAGCGATAACGGGAGCGAAAATCAACCGGGATAAGTCAGTGGGCTTGCGGCTCGGCACCAGGAGAAGCAAGCCCACGCCGTCAAGTAGCGCCTCCGTCGTGGGACGTTGGACGGACGGTCCGGTTGAGTTGCTCAGGGTCTGGTTTGGTCCAGACCTCCAAACGGAGAAGAACTGGGACGAGATGACGAGAAGGGTGGCCACTCTAGCTCGGCAATGGGCCAAGAGGAAGCTTTCCCTGAAAGGTCGGGCGGAGGTGGCGAACACGTACATCGCGTCCGTCATCTACTACCGCCTGACTGTCGTTCCTTGTCCCGACCCTACCATCACCAAACTGGAGCGCATCCTCTTCCGCTACTTGTGGAAAGGAAGCGTTCCGATGGTTAGACGATCCGTTTGCTGCCAACACCCGTTAAAAGGAGGACTGGGCATGCCGTGGTTGATGATGCGCAGACACGCGCTGAGACTGCGACATCTCCGGCTCTACAGTCGTGGATCAAGAAGAGCCCGAGGAATGGCGAATGGCACCGCGAGTGTCGCGCTGCTCTTCGGCAACTCCAACAACCCGGGTCAACCTTGAGCGACTGCATCACAACTAACGCATTCTATAGTGGATTAGTGGAGGGAAGGTACGATGACGATCTCGGGGCGAACCTGGGCATCGACGAGGAATACCTGACCCGCCTGTTTAAGACGACCTTCGGGCCGGGACCTATGGACAACTTCCAGAGATCCCTGGCCTGGCAGTGCTATCGAGAAGCACTACCCGTCCGGGATAAGCTCTACAGGCATGGCTCGAGAAACACGGGGCCGACCTGGCCGAGATGCGGTCAGAGCGACGAAACCGTTCTGCACGTACTCGTACAGTGTCCCACCATTTCCGAGCTGTGGGTTTACGTCGAACAACTGCTATCGCGTGTGGGACGAGTCGGTCTATCAACCGAGTCTATCGTGAATATTGTCGCGCCTCCTTCCTTTAAACGGGAAGGAAGAGCTATTTTCATCGTACTTGTGGCTATGGCGAAAGAATGTGTATGGTGGACGCGTCTGAAAGGTCTAGAGACAAAGACTTTCCTCTCTGGGCAATCTCTCATCAACTTCTTCAAGTATCACCTGAAGAGGAAGGTGAGAGTAGAAAGGGAAGTCCTGTCGAGTGAATGCTTCAAAAAAAAAAAAAAAAAGAATGTAGCAAGGATGGCACGTGTGAACGACGGAGCCCTCTTGAGCATAACCCTATGAACAAGAAAAAAACAAAAAAACAAAAAGGCAAAAGAGAGTCACTTACTGTTATAGTTTCTTCAATGAGAATATTGACCAAGGTTTCCGTAGGCTTTTCCTTCCACGGCTAAACCTAAACTGTCCTCCCCTCTTTTACACGAGAACATTACTGTGTGATACACGATCCCTATTGATCGGCCTCTCCTTTTTTTTTTTTCGATCCCTTTTGATCGAACTCCCCCTTTTTCCCTTCCTACGATCCCTTTTGATCGACACCACCACTTTTTTTTTTCCTTCCTTCCCCCTCCCAAAAAGAAAAGCTCTACATTGTATTTGTCCCATCTTCGTTGAGCCCTAGGTGGCTAATAAAAGAAATGTATCTATCTATCTATCTCTATATATATATATATGTGTGTGTGTGTGTGTGTGTGTGTGTGAGTGTGTGTGTGTGTGTACACACACATACATATGTGTATAACCCTTGGGCAGGTCTTTCAATATTAACTTTCTCCACCTCTCTGCATACAACGTGCTGCCGTTAAATAGATTACTGGAACTCCGGCTATCCATGATTAGATCGAATGTGAAAACTAGAGTCTATTCCGTTGACTTTTTCAGGCAGGTGTAATTTAAAATCAGAACGTAGGCAACCGGAAAATATAACGGGAGCAATTTCTACCGACGTGCCAGCAATTCTGTCTCTCTTCCATCCAGTAGAGCAACGTGAAATGAATTGTTTCGCTAAAAAAAAATACGGAAGAACTTTCGGTCTGCGAATCGAACCCACGATCCAGTAATCTTGACTGAAACTCTCTAAACAATAGACCTTATGCGCGTAACCAAACATATAGAAAGGAGAAGAGTGAGAGATAAATGAAACGAGAAGATTAAGATAACTGAAGACATCCGTAGCCATTGAAAAAGTACTAAACGATGGACAAATATTCGACTAGATGTCTATATAACTCTGTTTCCTTTTCTCCCCGGAAGGTATAGTATATTCTTTAAACTAGCATACAGCCATATCTAAATATGCTCGGAAAATAGAATGCTTTCAGCAGGCCTCATTCATTGTTGAATAAAACATTATTTTCCTGTAGATTTACGTCTGCTAATGTTTAAACAATATCTAAATGTGTCCTTTCTATAAAGTCTTTATTGTTATGATACTGACGATATATAATATATGGACACATAGAAAAATGAATAACTGACAGTTATAATCATGCGATCCTAAAGTGTACTTAATATATTCATGCAAAGAGAAGGCTGCGAGATGGTAGGATTGTTATCGCGCTGGGCATATTACTTCACAGCATTTCACTCGTCTTTACTTTCTGAATTCAAATTCCATCTCAGTAGACTTTACCTTTCATCATTTTGGGGTCGGTAAAATAAGTACCAGTTAAACACTGCTGGTCAATGTAATCAACTATTCCCATTATTATTATTATTATTACTATTATTATTATTATTATCATTATTATTATTATTATTATTCAGGTCATTGCCTGGAATCGAATTCGGAATCTTGGGGTTAGTAGCTCACGCTCTTAGCCACTACGCCATATAGCCGTAGTGGTATATAATAATAATAATAATAATAATAATAATAATAATAATAATAATAATAATAATAATAATAATAATAATAATAATAATAATAACAACATCGAAAAATACCTTAGGAATGAGAGCTCAGATTCGAAATTTCTCCAAGACACCGAAACGTTGTGTTAACAACAAACAAGATGAGGACAAATATCCGCCAAATGTAAATAATGTAAATAAAGTACATAATTCCTCATCTCTTAAATATAGAACTATAGAAAACTTTATATTAAGTTTGAGGTGTCTATGGAACGAAGAACGACGTATGTAACGCTTTTCAGTCACAAACGTTGCAAATTAATATATAAAAATCCGAAATTACCCTTAAAAATCTGTACGTGTTTCTAATTTGCAATTTGCAATAAGATAATGCATTGTTTTACCTTCTGAACACCATTGATATGAGATGGATGCAAGTGCGAGTGAATATTTTGCGGAACTATATGTTTAGTGAAAATACAGGATTATTTCTGGCGCTGTAGCACAACAATTTTTCAGTTCGCAACTGTCCATGATAGACAAGGAATACATCCCAATGAATATAACCTTATATATTACAATTATGTTTTCTAATCTACGTTTCTGCTAGCTTATCGCCTTTTTCTAGTCCTCATATTGTAATGTCAAAAAGGCAGGGAGCTGGCAGAAACGTTAGCACGCCGGGTGAAATGCTTAGCGGTATTGCGTCTGCCGTTACGTTCTGAGTTCAAATTGCGCCGTTGTCGACTTTGCCTTTCATCCTTTCGGGATCGATAAATTAAGTACTATTTGCGCACTGAGGTCGACCTAAACGACTGGACCCTTCCCCAAAAATTTCGAGCCCTGTGCCTAGAGTGGAAAAGGATACTGTAATATCAAGATAGAGTTTATACCTATATAAGAATAGAAGAATTAGACGAAACTTTTTCATGAATTTGTATATCTTTGCATCACCTTAAGCCACACATCATCTAAATTTCTAAAAATGATTTATTGACGAGATGCAGTAACAAAATGGCAGAAGAAATGGTATCGTACACGGGTGAATACACTCTTGCGTATTATTCTGCATAATATATCGGCCTCGATGGGATAAAATATGAAAAAGAATTTTTAATTGTGAACATATATGGAAGGAATGAAACAATAAAACCATTATTAATTTTGCTTTTAGCATTATTTATCATTAATATTCAATAAATAATTCAACAATAGACAAAATAATGTTTGAAGTAAATTGATATTGAAGTAAAATTAGTTTTAGTTTTTATTTATTAATGCAAAATGAAATAGAACTTGAAAAGTTACTCGAATCTATGTAGAATTCGTATATATCTGCAACGAGTTTGCATTTCGATAACTGATTTTGGAATAAGATTAATGGAGGATATATGAACAGACTCAGCGAATACGTTTGCGCATGCATGCATACATACATACATACATACATACATGCACACATACATACAGTAATCCCTCTCCATATCATGGTTCATGTATCAAGCTCTCAATACATCGTAGATTTTCTGGTTAATATATGTAAATATATATCGCAGACTCCTCGGTATATCCGCGTTTCTGCGGTCGATAGGTATTTATATTTTTTTAGATTTTAATTGTGTCTGTATGAGGTTTTGGAATGTAACTCACGCGATAGCCGAGGGAATACTGTACATACATACATACATGCATACATACCTACATACATACATACATATATACATACATACATACATAACATAACATACATACATACATACATACATACATAACATACATACATACATGCATACATACATACGTGCATATGTGTATGTGTCTATCTATAAATATATACAGGTAGGAATTTGAAGTGACAGATAAATGAATAGATACTTAAATTTATTGATAGATAGAAGAATAGTAAGGGAGAGAAAGAAAGATAGAGAGAAGAGGGTGGAGAGAAGTGAGAGACGAGCGAGAGTAAAGAGGGTGTGAGTAAGAGAGAGAGGCAGAGAGAAAGAGAAATACGTGTGCGTAGCGTATGTTTACATGTAGTATATATGTTTGGAATGTTTACTAAATATCTGTCTACTTGTGTATAATTGTCTTGTTCGATTTATATACAATTTGAATGTATTGCAATCTTCCATGTAAACATATATATATACACGTCTAATTACGGACACACATGGCAACGTAAACAACCTATACGTTTCTAAACAAACATAACATTTATCTGTTTTCTAATTGTCAGGGTGCCAACATACGTTAACTATGCGGATTCTCCTTGTATTTATAAAACAAATCTACATCATATCATTAATATGAATTAAAGGCAAATTGCCCAAAACTCTGTTCGGTTGTTTACTGTTATAATATAGAAATACAATTAAAGTTCTGACTATAATCATCTTGATAGGAAGAGGTAAACTGTACTGTAGAAATCAGTCAAAAATAACGAAGCTCTATAATTGATAAATTATATGGCAATGGAAATCTTACGCATGTATCTTCATTTTACATATTTCTCTTTTTCACAGTGTTAGAAATCACATTATTTACATGACTTCTACCTTTATTTAAATTGAAATCGTGTATAGTTTCATGATTCGTAATAGATGTGTGACTATAGGAATAGAGGTACATGCCTGCATTGAGAAGTGGAACATCGGATCTGTGTTCAAAATAAATTGTTAATATGAATATGTTGTTTCTAAGCGGAAAATATCTATGCAACTGCTTCGATCATTCTAAATTATCATTTCGATTTTATGCTGTTAGTGGATATTTTAACACACACAAACACACACACACACACACACACACACACACACACACACACACACACACACACACACACACACACACACATACACACACACACACACACACACGCACAAACAGACACACACACACACACGCACACGCACACCGCACCCACTCACTATCTTGAAATAATTTACTCCACTATTGTTTTGTTTGAAGTTACGATTAATTTACTTCGATAGCCAGCTTGCGTTCCTGAAAAACCATTTCGGTTGGTGTCTGATTATTTGTAATTCTGTAAAATGTGGAAAATGTTTATCCTTGCTGTTAAGGAAATGTTGGTTTAGTATCGCAGGAAACTGATATCTTATATTTTTGGGACTCAACAGTTTACTTGTAGAAATTATTACAGAGTACCCCGATTCTTTTACGGAGAGTGACGATACATATATTTGAAGTAAGAATTCATTAGGGGCATGTAGAATAGCGAACATTCAAATTATAACTTTGTATTTATCAAAATTAAAACGTACGTATTTATTCATAAGACGTTCTGCAAGATACCAACATGAATATTTGATTGCTGCTGTCGGTAGTCCCTGAGAAGCATCTTTTACATGCAGTCGTTCCATAACACATGCAATTCGTGGGTGTTATGGGACTTAGAGACACCTGACGCTTCGACCGCTTTCTATGTCTCAGTCTAAGCTACACTGCCAAGCATGCGTATCCCACATTATGAGCACTTGATTATAGGAATAAAAAAAAATATTTGCTGCGTTGTCTGAACGTCCCTTTACGCCGGTGAATCATGCGTGCTATGACGTGCATCGTCCAAACGGAGGTGAGTATTGCCCAGAGACAGAAAACAACTGTGATCAGATACTCAGTGCGAATCTGCCAGAACGTATAATGAATGCTTAAATACATTATTTAAGCATCTCTATATATTTGCCGTGTAGATTTTCAACATTGAATACTTGACAGTGTTTTGATTTTGATCAATCCTTATGAGTTCAATCTTCATTGTTATAGTTGACTAGATAAGGTCTTTGCAGCACGCATTGTCACCCGAAGCAAATTTTGTTATCCATCAATTTTGTTACTTCTGTTCATCCTAAGTTCAAATACTCAATGGTGGGTCAGCGTTTGAAGCATGGATTATTACAGGAGGGTTTGTGTCTAGTTATTCTTCTTCCGTGGCAAAATGGCGGCTTTTAAGGACAAAATTCTATTCATAACAGTTATTAAAGAGGAACATTTTAATAGCCATGGTCCTGATAAGCGTTCTCTGTTCATTACTGCTGTCCAAAACCATAAAGTTTCTAATGTTGTACGAACACGCTCATTCACAGATACTCGTGATAACGCATACGTAGATACATGCATTCTTAATTACAGAAATACATGCGGCATGTATACACATCACCAGACTGTCATACATGTGTGCGTGTGTTTGTGTGTGTGTGTGTGTGTGTGTGTGTGTGTGTGTGTGTGTGTGTGTGTGTGACTGTATTCAACATGTTCCACAGGATCCATCTTCTACATACTACACAAATTCATGCCACTTGCTTCACTAAAGAGCTCCCATAGCGTCGATACATTCAGTTGATTATTTACCCCACCTAGCATATCAAGTAATAAAAACAAGCAGTTTGTACTTTCTACAATGTACACTAAAGTATCTGAGAAAATCTTTAAGATTGGAGTCGACGGAATTTGTGCTACTTAACAACTTCAGTTTTCTAATGGACTCCCTATCTCTTGTCTCTCATTCCCTAAAGAAATATGTGACAAAACAACGCAAGCTGAATAGGACACCTGTCTAGTTTATAAGAAATTGTTTTTAAAGTGAAGTTTTGATTAGATTAAACTTCATTCTTTCAAACTAATTTACATCTCTAAAAAGATATGCTTGTATAGTTTTGTTTTGTTGTTCCATTTTTGTAGGTATTTATTTATAAGGAAAAGTATTTCGGTTTTTGTAAGCGTGTTTCATAAATCAGTTCGCTATTGTATATCTAGAAAATATCACAGACACACACACTTACACACGCTTAGACACACACACATACACACACACACACACGCACACACACACACACACATACACACGCGTACACACACATACACACACACATGGAGAGAGAGAGAGAGAGAGCGAGAAATCGACAAAGAAATACATGTGCCTTGAAAGCGTATGCATGTCAGTACACACACACAATACATATATATATATATAGAGAGAGAGAGCAAGGCAGAGAGAGAGCAAGGCAGAGAGAGAGCAAGGCAGAGAGAGAGAGAGAGAGAGAGAGAGAGAGAGAGAGAGAAAGAGAGAAAGAGAGAGAGTGAGTGAATGAGTGAGTGCATGAGTGAGAAGGATAAATGCATATGTGTATATGTTTACGTATGTGGGCATACACACGCAGAATCTTGTATGCCTGTGTACGTATAAGCACACAGACTTAAATACACACGGGCACTCACATATACTTCTACATATACATAATTACCGATTTCCTAATGAAACACATTTTCAAGAATCAGAAGCATGATTGGAATTGACGTTGAAAAGTAAGTAGTAAGTGCGAGAAGTTAGAATATATGTTCCCCTTGTTGAAATATTATTACATTACAGATGGAAGAATTGAGAAGTAGTTGAACGTAGAACTTAATACTGTAATAAATTTTAGCAGCACATTTAGTAAAGTCGAAGGATTAGATTTTGAAATGTGAGAGAGAAATTAGAAGCTATGTGCCTCGAAGACAATTTATGGAATTCCACTTTGGCTAAGCGAAAGTTAAATACGAAACGAAAACATAGAATAACAAGTTCCTCATAAATGATGAAATAAAACGGGAAGAAAAGAATATCAAACATATCAAATATATGAAATAAATTAATAAATACAGAATAAATATAAAGATGGGGAAAAAAAGTGAAAGCAACGTGATAAAAAGTGATAAAAAATAACCTAGAAATTTATAAGAATGTCATAATAAAAATATGAGAACAATAAATTGACAACTGTCAAAAACAACTGTAAAAAATATAACTGAAAAATATCAAATGTTAATTTCTCCCTCACACAAATTGAAATATGTGAGGCATTTAGTTTAAAGTATAAGCAGATATAAATAGGGAACGGTAGTAAAGTCTGGGTAGAAGCAGACAAGCAGAAGTAAATGTAACTAGAAGTGAAATAGGTAGTAGTAAATCAGTTGCTAACATATAATATAGGTGGTATTTCTAGCAGGTGGAGTGCCCATTTCAAGATCAATTGTTCAAAATATAACGGTTCAATCTTTTTCAAATCGTCATCATAATATTATAAAATTAGATGTGCGCATATATTTACATAAATGACTGCAATTCTTTATAATTTTCTATAAATCAAACATGTGAATTATTCACAAATAGCCGCATGTTAATCTACATTCCTACATGCCTACTACTTATAAGAACACTCACACACAGTATATGTACCAAGAAATAATTGCAAGCAGTATCTATCTATCTATCTATCTATCTATCTATCTATCTATCTATCTATCTATTTATCTATCTATCTATCTATCTATCTATCTATCTATCTATCTATCTATCTATGTTCATTGGGTAACATTAACAGAAAACAGCATTCCTAGTTTGACCAAATTTGACAATAAGTTAATATTCTTATATTCCGATAAGTCCATAGAAGGAGCGTGTGACTACAACAGGATGAAGACGCTAGTGTACATTCTTTCATACTTGGCACCACTAGAAGGTAAAATACTTTGGAAA